>NC_043010.1:38750432-38777107 GCF_006345805.1 Octopus sinensis
TATATATTATATATATATTACTTGAAACAATTACCAAAGTCTCTACAACTTCATTTGATATCTGTGGAAAGCCATTGCTTAATAATAATAATAACAACAACAGTTATAATAATAATAATAGTAATAATAATAATAATAATAATAATAATAATAATAATAATAAGGAACACCGGGGACGTTTAAGACGTAAGAACGATAAAACAGGAACACCGGGGACGTTTAAGATGTAAGAACGATAAAACAGTGCTCCGAAATCTATTCACAAACACCGAAAACAAAGACATCGTATGGAGCCAAAAATTTACTAACAAAGGACTGGACTATATCCGAGTAAGTAATACTCATTGAAATTTATTACTATTTTCGAAACAAAATGATGTATTTTAACTCGATATCATCTCCACCTCTAACACAACACATGTAAAGATGCGTGGACCATTACGATCCATCAACACCAGATCATCCCTGACCCCAAATACCATGTACAAAAAAAAACTACGAAGAAATTAAATAACAACGATATCATTCAACCCAAGAATAACAATCGGGAAGTACGTACTTTAAACTTACAACAAAAAATGTACGAAAAACCATCTTAATTCCCAAATCAAATGAGACAGCAAAACCAGAAAACGACAGACCAATAACCTGTCTCCCTACAATGTACAAGGCATTTACTGCAGTGATATCGCAAAGGTTGAACAAGCACCTGGACGAAAATAACCTGTTTCCAGAAGAGCAGAAAGGATGTCGCAAAGGCTCATATGGCTGTAAAGATCAACTAATGATTAATAAAGCCATAACTGAAGACAGCCACAGAAAGAAGAAAGGCCTCAGTATGGCCTGGATCGACTACAAAAGGGCGTTTGATAGCATCATGGATCCTCGAAACACTAGCCATTAACAAAGTAGCACCAACAATTATAAAATTCATAGGATACTCTATGAATAAATGGCAAACATTGCTACAGCTCCAAACAAAAGAGGGACTCATGAAAACCAAAGTTAAGTTAATAAAAAGCAAACAAGTAACAAACATCTCCAGGTGTCAGTACATTGCGGTCGTTTCAAGCGACTCCATTTAATCGATGAATGCAAACATTACATCAATTTGAAATAAAACGCTCTCCTCGGATGCGTACGACAAGATAGATTTCCAACATACTCCATTATAAGATACTCCATCATAATTTTTTTAGCAATTCTTTCATCAGTACTAGAGACTAAAATACATCACTTGATTTTGCTATTATTGTAGCAGAATGAATTTCGGGAAAAAACACCTAAAGCCTACTATGGTTTAGAGTGGCAGGAGGAGATAATGGAGGTCAATGAAGAGGAATGCTGATATAGTTAGATAGATGAATGTAGTTACATCACTATTCCTCTTTATTGGCACCCAAATCAGTTGTACTTGAAATGAAAATGCTAAGCGTTTTCACACTCTGTGTCACTCTGTATCTCTCTGAGAACTATGTTAAAGGTATGTGTGTCTATGGAGAAGGCGGCGAGCTGGCAGAATCGTTAGCACGCCGGGCGAAATGCTTAACCGTATTTCGTCTGCCGTTACGTTCTGAGTTCAAATTCGGCCGAGGTCGACTTTGCCTTTCATCCTTTCGGGGTCGATAAATTAAGTACCAGTTACGCACTGGGGTCGATGTAATCGACTTAATACCTATGTCTGTCCTTGTTTGTCCCGTCTATGTTTAGCCCATTGTGGGTAATAAACAAATAGGTCTGTGTGTCTATGGTGAAGGCGGCGAGCTGGCAGAATCGTTAGCACGCCGGGCGAAATGCTTAGCGGTATTTCGTCTGCCGTTACGTTCTGAGTTCAAATTCCGCCGGGGTCGATTTTGCCTTTCATCCTTTCGGGGTCGATAAATTAAGTACCAGTTACGCACTGGGATCAATATAATCGACTTCATCCGTTTGCCTGTCCTTGTTTGTCCCCTCTGTGTTTAGCCCCTTGTGGGTAATAAAGAAATAGGTATGTGTGTCTATGAAGTACTCTGCTACCTGTATGTTAATTTTACAATTGGTCTGTTCCGTTGATCGGATCAACAGTAGCACTCATCGCGATAACCGACGGAGTGCCAGACCAGGCCAGACAAAGCCAGGCCAGACCAGGCTAGTTTGTGTATATTTGTGTATGTGCTTTCGTTACTTTCACACTTTCTTTTTGTCTACTTTGAATAAGTATTAGTTTGTGTAACCATAGAAAAAAACCCATCGATTTACATCGTTAGACATCACATTACGTCGCATTAAATCGAATTTCATAGTTGTGTACGCGGGTTAAAGTTTTCAATAATTTTTTTCTTCTAAAAGAAATTCTTCAGACTCACTAAATAAGTAGACATAAATTACAACGGCAACGACAGAGAGAGAGAGAGAGAGAGAGGGTGGAATGAGTGAATGTGTATGAGAAAGAGAGAGGGGTAAAGAGAGGAGCTTCCAGATATTTGTGTAATATGAGAACTTGAGAGATTCATTGTAAATGGTCCGAAGTTGGTTGTGGGTGGATATAGACACCCTCAGTGTATAATATAATACACGTTAGAATGTAATATAGTTGTATATAATATAATAAATCTAATGTGATATAATACTCTACATTATAGTATAAGTTTCTTTTCTGTATTATGTATAAGCGTATACATACATATATATTCATATATATATATATATATATATATATATATATATATATACATATATACTTATTTTTATATATATATATATAATATATATATATATATATAATATATATATATATATAAATATGTATATATACACACGCATATATTCTCTATGCTGTAGCGTAATGTGTTATACTTGAAACTGTATAAATGTCTAAAGGTTAGTTTCGTGTATTAAATTCTGCACTGAATGTTTCATATTTATAGCGAAAAGTCGATTTCTGTATTTTGTGATTGCTACAGACAGAACCACTTTTATACGGATTTTTTTTGTTTCTTTATATATATCTATCAAAAACTTCGATTGACCGAACTTATTAAAGTCAACTCCCCTGCTTGCAATTTATTACGTAGGGTGTTTTTGTCTCCTAATTCTAAAGATAATCTCAGTTAATCGAAAATGTTCATCTCAATGTATAACATATATGGGAGGCTATTGTATATCCTGAGACACACGAAGATATTGTTGATGTTCATGATTAACGACATCACACTCTATCTATCTATCTATCTATCTATCTATCTATCTATCTATATCTATCTATCTATCTATCTATCTATCTATATATATATATATCAATCCGTCTGTCTATCCAGCTGTCTGCCTATCTAACTATTTATCTATCTAGCTATATATATGTATATATCTATCTGTCTGTCTATCTCTGCACACACACACACACTCACAAAAACGCACACACACGCACAGGGTTACACACACACACACACAACACATACACTCACACACACACATACACAAACATACACGGCTACACTGACGTCGAAGTAGTTACGTAATTTCGTAAAGCGATTCTGTAATATCGACGGTCGATATAATAAAACTAGTGTATGCTTTATAAAGCTTAAAATACCAATTACATTTTCAGTATTCTATCAACACTCACTTTTACGCGTCTCTATTCTGTATGCTAGCCTAAGCCGTTGTTTGATTGCCTTCATGTAACCGCACTGGATGGCGAAGTGGCGGGTGGTAGTGGAATTTACGTCGAACCGTGTTGCCCGAACTGAACAGAATATCCATCACTGAAGGGGTTTAAAAAGAATGTAATGTATGGAAAATGCCAGTAGATATAAATGGGACTTTAAACTATGTGAATTTAGTATGTGGAACGCACGGTCAAGTTATTTCCCCTATATCATATAATCCAGTAACACTGGTATTTTTTATATTATCTATGTGTATATTTTCTCACTCAACATTGATTTCCCTATAGGATATATTATAAATAGGTCGAAGCCATCAGGCAAAGAGAGAACAGTAAGAGCAAGTTATTGACTTTATACACGCTGTTGTTAGTAAATTTTAATTGGAATATCTATCGGCTCCAGCCGAAACGTTGTAAAGTCTCCAAAAACTCTTATCTCAATGCGCAATTCTTTGTATTTAAAAGTGCAAAGTGGTTTTTTTGGTTTAATTCAGAGTTACTAACATTTTCATAATGTTAGTATTCGTGGCAGAGGAATTTCATCACTATTTCAAGGATTCCAAGTTGCCTGTCATAAAAAAGACAAAATACGAAACAAAACAAAAAGTAAAAATCATAGGCATGGCTGTAGAACATCGCAATCACATAATTTCGCGTTCAGTTCCACTATACAGCACATTAGGTTTTTTGTACTGTAACTCTGGGGTGCCCAATGCTATGTGTATGAATTTTTGAAAACGCAAAAAGTGTAGATAAATGCTTGCTTTTCAACGACATGGTTCCAGGTTCAGTCTCTCTACGTAGCACCTTGGGCAAGTGTCTTCTACTATAGCCTCGGGTCGACCAAAGCATTGTGGGAAACTGAAAGAAGCCCGTCGTATATATATATATATATATATATATATATATACATATGTACTTATGTGACTGTGTTTACATACCCGTAACCTAGCGTAGGCTTACAAAGAATACGTCCTGGAGTCGATGGCCACAGTCAAATGACTGAAACAAGTACAAGAATAAATGAATAAAAGAATATATATATATAAATGAAAAAAAATTGCACTCTCATTTCTTAAGATATTTTGTTTGTTTTCCATTAAGGCGGTAATAAGCAGAATCGTTAACGCGCCGGGTAAAATGCTTATCGGCATTTCGTCCATCTATACGTTCTGGGTTCAAATGCCACGCCGGGATCAACTCTGCCTTTTATCCTTTCGGAGTTGATAAAGAAAGTACCAGTTGAGCATTGAGGTCGATGTTATCGATTTGCCCCTACTGATGGACTTGTGCCAAAACTTTGAAACCAATATTGGTTACCACACAATAACAGATTTCCTTAAAGAAAAATACGATAAAAGACCCCAGAAGTGTGCAGCTGTAAGTTTATTACATTTGTTATTGTTACTGTTGATAGGATCAATAGAGAATATAGAGAAAACCTGTAACGAAAAGCCTTCAAACTGACTATCTCGCACTTTTCTTTAGATGCAGTATATCTGGGGCTACGAGGGGTGTATGAAAAGTCTTGAGCCTCAAAAATACAATACATGATACAAGACTTCTGATGAAGGCACAAGACTTCAATGCTCAAAGGCCTTGAAGGTTCAAAACTTTTCATACACCACTCGTACATTATTCAATATCGTTTCAGTTGTAAATTTGATACTGCTGGGTTTGAGGGATATTTGTTGGCATTTTCTAGCAGGCCGAAGGATAATGTAGAGGTTATCACAGCTCGACAAGAGTTAAATGAATTCAAAACGAATGTAACTCGCTGCAAGTAACGTTATATGAACTGTCGTTTCTTCATTGACTCTACACGTCTATCACATGTTAACCTATATTATAGAAATTATCCAGAGGGTTGCTTGCAGAGGAGATGAGATGGGAAGTTTTAATGAAAATGTAATATCTAATTACGGAAAGAGTAGAGAAGGACGAAGGAGATGACAAGCAACAGATATGTTGCTGTGTATTGACAGAATAACATATTTGGAGATGAAACAGAGAAAAGAAATCAATTAGAAGAATCTAGAAAATAAGGGGGAAATAAAAACAACGAAAAATATTAACAACTTGAAACTTCGAAAAACGTGATACGATCCTCCGTGCCTGACTTCTATTGCACATAAACTTAATTGGCATTCATAATCGAATATATAATGTTTTTGAAGCGAACATGGAATATTGGGGAGTTGGGTTAATATGCAGCCGAAAGACGTAGGGTGATATTAACAGGAAAAGCGCTACATTACAAGGAGATAATTATCGCCTTTTTATTTCATAATTCATCGACCTGTCCGTTTTTGAATTATCTTTTTATCACTTCGGCAAAGGGGGATAAACTGTGGTTATCATCCCCTTTTTTAGGCAGATAAGAGAGGTGTTAGAATGGTAAGGATGTTTTCATTAAACTATCCTGGATACTTGCAATAGAGTGGGTGCCACTAGCGATGCATAAGCACTAACATAACACTATTAGTTGATTCTTAGTCTAGGTTTACATATATATCCTTTATATTTTTAAACATAGATTAGGGGTCCGTATATATATATATATATATATATATATATATATATATATATAATATATATATATATATTATATATATATATATTATATATATATATGTATATATATCCTTTTATTCTTCTTTCTTTTATTGGCTTCAGTCATTTGACTGCGGCCATGCTAGACCATCACCTTTAGCCGAAGTAATCGACCCCAGGGCTTATTCTTTATAAGCCTAGAACTTATTCTTTTGACGAACCACATCGGTTGTCAAGCGATGGTGAAGGGACATACCCATATACACAAACAAATACATACATACACACCCACCCATATATATGTATATATATATATAGGTTTGGGTATCTGTCGTGTGTCAATAGACGAATGAAAACATCTGGCGTCAATAAGAAGGAGTTCTGTTGGACATTTATTTTCAATCACTGCAATTGCTTCTATGCAACGCAGTTCTCCAGGCTTTCTGGTAGTTGATTCTGCTATCGTTCCGCTTCATTATGAGACCTAGTTGCGTTTTTTCAAGCGATTTGTAAATATTGCTAAAATTTGTAAATAAGTTCAAATTCTCGGCTTCAAGAGCATCCTCTCTGTCTGTCGTGACCTGAATCTAGTAGTAATATAGTGATGTTGCTGAAGAACCGTTAACAAACTGCGTTGAATGTGTAGATGTAATGGGATAGTGATTCTGCTACTGTTAAAGTGGTTGCCGTTCAAAAGAGATTCGCGTTTGATTTCTTTGTACTGTTGATTTTCTCTTCATGGTTGGTTACACATGTGATTGTTCTTAGCCGACCTTTAAGAGTCGTCCTATACATACACATACATGGTCGTTCACATATACATCCATATACGTACATGGTCGTTCACATATTCAACCATATATATACACATGTGTGCGAGTGCCAGTATGTATATGGGTGTATATGTGAACGACCATGCGTGTGTATTTGTTCGAGCGTTTGTATGTATATATGGATGTATATGTGAACGACCATGTATGTTTTAATGTAGGCCAATTCTTAAAGGACAGCTAAGGTCAATCGCATGTGTAACCAGCCATGAAGAAAAAATCAACAGTACAAAGAAATGCAGTACCAGAATCATTCTCCCACTACATCTACACATTCAAATCAGTCTGCCGATGGCCCTTCATCAACAAAACACTTTGAAAAACTAAGGAACTACTACTAAATTCAGACCACAACAGACACATAGGATGTTCTTGAAGCGGAGGATTTGAAGTTACGGAGACAATATTTACAAATCACCTGAGAAGAGACAACTAGATCTCATAGTGCAGAGAAACGGATGCATAATCAAATACGTGCGTAGAAACAATTGTAGTGATTGAAAAATAAATGTCCAACCGTACTTATTGTTGACTCCAATTTTTTAAAAATTATATATATATATATATATGTATATATATGTTCCTTCTCGAGCCATGCCAGGCTCATTAGCCGCCGGTATCTCGGTTTCAGAGCTGTAGACATTCTCCACCTGGATGGGACGCTGGTCCGTCACAGGATTACCCATTTTTGCCAGCTGAGTGGACTGGAGCAACGTGAAAATGAAGTCTTTTGCTCAGGAACAGAACGCATCGCCCGGTCCAGGAATCGAAACCACAACCTTACGATCATGAGTTCAACACCCTAACCACTAAGCCACGCGCCTCCACACACACGCACGCACACACACACACACACACACACACCACACACACACACACACACACACATATACATTTTACACATAATTTAGAGTTACACACACACATATACACACATATGCACACATATATACACATATATACATTTGCACATAGTTTAAAGTTACATATGTATATCATAGAAATTCGTCACATAAATTTGTGTTACATATACATTATATACATTTTTCACATAGTTTAAAGTCATATATATATTATCTACTTTTATTTATGTAGCAAATAAGAATTAAATTTGCTGCGTCAGAACCCGAGCTACGCCATCAAGGTGCTTTCATACTATGCCCTTCTACTAAAACTCCATTCACAAAGCGGTTTTGGCTAATCCGAGGCAATGGTAAAAAACTAGATTCTAAGGTGGCTCGCAGTTGGATCATACCCGAAATTTTGCTGTTGCACTGTTAGCTTGTTAATCAGACAACCACATTTGTTTAGTGCTGACATGTCAAATGACGTAATACTGAAACTGAAAGCAGTATGTTTCAAAGAGATTCAGGTTTGCTTGTATTGCGTTAATCCCTCTATCTTAGATGTTACGAAATTGACTAAATTAACAGAGCAAAAGTAACGAGTGAAGCAGTTAACCAATGTTAATGTTTAAACTAAGATTTTATTGCAAGAGTGGAAGAAAAAGAAGCTGCTATCCAATATCGTGCGAACATTGATATTGGATGTCAGTTTAGTAAAGGGATTTATGAACTAAAGAACAAGGAAAGAGAAAGGCTAAACGTGTTACTTCTCCAGGCAATAAAGCGATATGCAAACAACCAAAGTATAAAATAAATTAACTAGCCATCGAGGAAACCCTAATGTGGTCGCAAACCCGGTTAAAAATAAAAGCGAAGTGCATCCTTGCAAGCACACACAAACATAATTTGAAAAAACAGGACACATTCGATAATGTAGTTGTAGATACATTATATTCGTGAAACAGGTAAGATAGTCACAGTCGGAATGTCTTTGAACATAAGTCTTCCAGGTCATGGCAAAGCCGAGTCTAATATAATAGCGGCGAACATGACAAAGATAAAAAGCGAATCAATAAAATCAATTAAAATGGTGGTGAAGAATATAAAACATTTTGTGCTTATTTTAGAATGATGGTAGATGGGAACAGAAGGAAGGAAATCTTTATATATAAAAGTGAGGTTGTGTGCTGTCTGTCTCCTACGATTTAGATTCCTAACTACTCCCACATTTTGCGGTGCAGTTTAACCAAAAGCGGGTATCTTATAGTCGTGATTCATATCGAGCCCTTCTGGGTATTAGCGCGGGTCTACGATGAGTCTACGATTTGAAAAAAAAATTACCATAATTTTTTCCCATTTTTAATGCATTTTTGGCTATTATATAAGG
Organism: Octopus sinensis; assembly: GCF_006345805.1. Classification (NCBI taxonomy): domain Eukaryota; kingdom Metazoa; phylum Mollusca; class Cephalopoda; order Octopoda; family Octopodidae; genus Octopus; species Octopus sinensis. The sequence goes on from NC_043010.1 coordinate 38,759,694, forward strand.
GAAGTAACTCTCTAAAAATGCTTATATAGCTATTTCCCTTACAAACCCGAGCAACGCCGGGCGATACTGCTAGTGAAAAATAAAATTAGAGAAGACGAGAAGAAGTCCAGGGAAACCTTGGGGTTAAACATAATTAAAATATCAATATTCAATTCTTATTTTGAGAAAGCCTCAACCTCCTCTCAGTTGACGAAAGAGAGATGGATTGAACCTCCTACACGTTGTCAAAAGGGAAAATATCCTCAGCCTTACTTTAAGATGGCCGAAAGTGAATTTGATGAAGTCTTAGGAGTGTCAGAAAGCTGAGCCGTAATAAGCATTGCAAATACTGGACACAAAGCATTGTTGGAATGTTGTCTCAAGAAGAGATGAAAGGGCAGGGAACACTTCGTGCAAAAGAGATAGAAAAGTTAATTGAAGTTTAGCTTATAAGTGCTTCCAGGAAAAAAAAAATTGGGAAAAGCAATAAGGTTGCATTCTATGGAGAAAACCCACATCCAAACAGTTGTCGAGGCGGTATAGTGGGAGATTCGCTTGAGTACCTGATATAAGGTCTCGAGGAGTTTGTCCTGGTTCTCTGGACCCCCGACTACAAATATCCCATCAATATTAGTACCTCCTCCGCCTTGTTGTTGTTGTTGTTGTTGTTGTTGTTGTTGCTCTTCTTCTTCTTCTTCTTCTTCTTCTTTTTCTCTGTATATATTTACATACACATACACACACAAGCATACACAAATATATATGCATACAACCCCCACACACACATGTGCGTGCACACAGAAAAGCATTGGTTACGATGCACAGCGAGAAGAAATGGAGGGAAAGCAAACAAAATATCTCCCTCTATCCAGAAATACAGAAGCCTTAAGCTAGGGATTAGCAACCCCTTCATATATAGAATAATAATTATATTCTACTTTAATTGTCTAAGGTATCACATGGATGTGCAGTACATGGCGGAAGAGAAACGAAGACGTGAGATAGCGAGCCGTGGTGTGTAGAAAAAATAGATGAAAGTTTGAACCGTTTTGTGTGCGAAGACAGCAAAACGGCAATAAATAAATAGAAAAAAAGACAAGGTGGGGTGGGGGAGAAAGAAGAAGAAAGACAAAGAAAGAGAGATGACACGACAGTTTAGAGAAAATGATAACCTGGGATGGTAAAGGAAATAAGGAATCTGAAATAGATGAGTAGATGAATAAATTCTAGAACCGCAAACTAGCTGTTATTTAAAGTTAGTATTCTAAACTCCTGCGAGATTTTTATGCATTAAGCAATCAAGTCATCGTAGTTGTTATCATTGCCATATTGTATCAGATTCGAAAGAAAATAGATAAGAATTTGTGGTTAGATAAAAAAAAAAAAATTTGAAAAAGCATCTGATCATGGTTAGATAAACTATTGAGAAAAAGAAAAAAAAAACTCTCTGAGATTTGCAATGTCATAATAGCACAGGGAATAACGTCAAGAAAGTCGTTTAAGGGGCATTAGAAGTGAATTGACATCCAGTTTGCGGATTGTGCCTGTGTGTGTATATATATGTGTGCATATATATTATATATATAATATATATATATATATATATATATGTATATGTATATGTATATATATGTATATACACATATATATATATTATATATATTATATATATATATATATATATATATATATATATACAAAACAGAAATACAAGATAAAAATATATTGTAACACCGAAGCTGTCGCTTTCTATTTAGGAAGAATATTTCGCCAATGTTTCTTGGATATAATGAGACATGTTGTCAGTAAATCTCAAGACACGATTCCGTAGCCATGATGAACACAGAACTCTGCTATAAAAACTCTCGTATTTGAATTTTTCTTTGCCAAACTAGATAATGTTTTATAAACTTTACATGTTGAGAAAACACTTTGTTGGATTAGAATGTTTTTGTTGAATTGTTTGATGGAGGTGTGTGTAGTTTGTGTATATATCTGTATGTTGTGCGCGCTTCAAAATGAATGTGTAAGTATACTTATATATATGAGTATGTAAGCATACGTTTATGTTTGTTCGCATGAATATGTACAAGTATCTTCACGTGTATACGAGTGTTTGTGACAGTGTAGTTGCGTATGTTTTCTTCTGTTTTTAAGAATCTAAATTATTCCTTTGAGGAAGAAGTTCATTTCCAACAAAGATACAAAGATCCATTATTAGAATGTGGATAACAAAAAAAAATGTCACATTATACACTTGAGAAAAAGTCTTGCATATTCTGTATTGTGTGAGATAGTTGGTTGCTTTCTTTTTTCTGAAAATCTAAGCTAATTCAGACTGTCAGTTAAGCATTCACTCACAAAACCAAGTGTGCCAGCTATTGTTGGTCTAAACGTAAATTTGTAACTTGGAAGTAGAAATTAGAGATTTCAAAGCAGCTGCCCATAGTTATCCCATTTCTCTTTGATTTCCAAGGAGACATTCGTATCATTAGGACAGCTGACCTTTGTGAAAGTACATAATTTTCTTGTCAGTCCCAAACAGCAATATCCGACCTGTTACACTTACACTTGACAGATATTTCGTTGCGAATGTTCCATGAGATTATCTACGTTTATTCGCGGACAGTCTTAGTTCCCCGTTGACGTATTTTACTTTCGTGACAACGTCATGTAGTATAGGAAGGTAGTACTTTGATTTACATTTTTGGGCAGCAGCTTTTGACATCTGTGATGTCTTTCACATAAATATGACATAAACTGCATCATCAGTTGTGCCTTGGAACACCAAGGGGCCCCACTGTCTCTTTTCGTTATCAGTTTTATATGTATGTATGTATGTATGTATGTATGTATGTATGTATGTATGTATGTATGTATGTATGTGTGCATGTAGTAAATATATATATATGTATGCACACATACACACACACATATATATATAAATAACCATGTTCTCTAACCTGCAAAATTCACTGCAGAGAATTATTTTCTGCAGAATTATTTCCGGTATTTTGGCGCGAAGACTTTTGAAATATAACTCCAAATGTAATTGGTAGAACTATATGCATGCTCAATCTCATGCGGACGTCTCGTGTAAAGTTCTGCAAATTATATTTTGCTATGACGATCACACTGATGAATTGCGGACATTTACATAAATATTACTTGAATGGTAACAATAAAATCGGGTTTGTGATTAATCTTTATATTTTGTATCTTTTCATTTGTCTTGCTCGCTTACGTTCTGGCATTTGCTGAATTTTCCTGAGAACAATATTTCCTTAGTGGTTAGACCATATGGGGTCTACCTCTGGCATAATGGATGTCCACTTAGTGGTCATCCCACTTATATGTATGTGTATATATATAGATGTATACATGTATATGAATACACCGGATTGTTCATTTACAAAGTTATCTTACAGAGAAAAAAAAGGAAGAAAGACAGAAAGAAAAAGAAATAATAAAAATAAAACTTAAAAATGTAAGCAAAGAAAAATAGAGGAGTAGAAGGAAAAGGAATATCATTATAATTATCATCATTATTATTGAGGCGGAGAGCTGGCTGAATTGTTAGCACGCCGCTTTGGGGTATTTCGTCCGTCTTCATGTTCTGAGTTCAAATTCCGTCGAGGTCGACTTTGCCTTTCAACCTTTCGGGGTCGATAAAATTAGTACCAGTTACGCACTGGAGTCGATGTGTGCGGTCAACACCACCAAAACAACGCCAACAATATCAGTAAGAGCAGCAACGATAGCAAAATTCAAGATCACGATCTGGATATCCGACTGAATATCACCAAGGTCAGAAATTGAAGCGTTACAGATTTATCCTCCCATCCAAGACAACACTGGTATCAACAGAAATGCTATACACACTGATTTACACATGTGTCTGTTTATGTTTATATGTGGTTCTTCAATAATGGCCATCGATTGGTCTTTGCTATTTCTCAATGATCTTCCTCATTTTCAAGGATGTCCCGTCTTCAATATTTTCTTGGAACCAATGTTGAGTGAAATATGCATTCTCTAGCCCAAATGCGAGATCAACACTGCGAGAGGTTTCAACTGCTTTTTAAAGTCATAAAATCAGATCACTCGAATTTACGTTTTTTATTTTTCTATTTGGTAAACAAGAAGAAACAGTGGAAGGCAAAACCATTAGCATGAATCAATAGACGAGAATCTATGCTTTAAAACGGTATTTTATGTGAAGATAGCAAATATAAAAGTTTATTCTAAAATGCATTGAACAGGATTCTATACAATAGCCAACAGCGCACTAAGAGACGGCGCTGATGTGAAGCTCAATAACATTTTGCCGAAGCGAAGTTGAATCAAAACAAGATTATAGTCAGCTAGTGGAATCAACATTTTTTAGAATGTTGGCGGAAATACAATAGCAAAGAAAGCATTGCCAGGAAATCAACAAAATGCAGCACTTAAAATTGTAATGTTCGTCTATACAATTGTTCAGTTGTAGAATATTATTTCTTATCTAAACCAATGCTTAGCCATATGTCTCGCAAACAACTCCCATTAATTGAATTAACTTAAATTCGAAACTCTACTCCATATTACTTATGTTTAATGGTTAAAAACTGCAATGAGTTTTACACCTGTCATGTATTGTTGACAAGTCGAGCAAATGTTGTGGCGTAGAAGAATCTGCACATCGAACATTTGATTCGGCTCTTTCCGTTCTGAATTCAAATCTTGACCAACGTCGCGCCTCATCTCTGGACTCGATAGAGTCAAGCACTGGAGACGATATGATCGAATTTCACTAAATATTTGGACTTGCGTTTCTTTCAGAAACTACAGTGTGCAGCAGAAAGGTTCCCCTGGTTAAGGCGGTGGGTTGGCAGGATCGTTAGCACGCCGGGTGAAATGCTTAGCAGTATTTCGTCTGCCGCTATGTTCTGAGTTCAAATTCCGCCGAGGTCGACTTTGCTTTTCATCCTTTCGGGGTCGATTAAATAAGTACCAGTTACGCACTGATGTCGATGTAATCGACTTAATCCGTTTGTCTGTCCTTGTTTGTACTCTCTGTGTTTAGCCCCTTGTGGGCAGTAAATAAATAGGTATTTCGTCTGTCTTCAAATTCCGCCTTGGTCGACTTTGCCTTTCATTCTTTCGGGGTCGATAAATTAAGTATCAGTTACACACTGAGGCCGATGTAATTGATTCAATCCATTTGTCTGTCCTTGTTTGTCCCCTCTGTGTTTAGCCCTTTGTGGACAGTAAAGAAATAAGATAGGTTGCCTTGATTTCAAGGGTTAATAAAAAAGTAAACGCATAAAGCTGCATGAAAATAATTTGTATTTCTATAAAGTTCATTAAATGCCATTTGTTTTCTGCTTCAGGTAGTATCCATCTTGGCCTGGGGGGAAGAGCATCATTTTTTCTTGTATCTTCATACATGTATTTGTTTTTTGTTTTTGTTTTTTTATTAACCTCTGAAATCGAGCAACCATTCTGTTGCACCCTGTATTAACAAGATAAACCAGGAGGGTTACACAGATTGCTCAATAGCCAGTATGAGAACCAAATTGAACAGTCTGAATCAAGAACAAAGTTTCACGAGTTGTATCCCCATGTCCGCAGCTGTGTTACTTTCAGTTACTAAAGTAAAGAAAGTATTTAAATCGATGAACACTGGACACTTTAGCTCAGCAACTAAAGCGAGCCACCACACGTAGAAGCTCTCACTGGTTTGTCAAATGTCTAATAGTTTTTTATTGAAACGGCGCCTTCAAAGTTTTTTCCAGTATGAATAATAAAGGAACTCATCAAATTTCTTATATTTCCTAACCGATCGATCAAAAGCAACAAAAAAGAAAAAAAGAGAAATTATTTTGTTTTCCTCATCTAACGAAAAGAAAATTTTTCTATGATATATTCAGACACTCACACACACATACACACACACACACACACCACACACACACACATATATATATATACTTATATTTATGTATTTATGAGTATATATAAAATGCGCACACATATAATGATATATAAAAATACTATGTTCTATTTCCATATAGTTTAGGCATTACAGGATATGAAACTTTCTGATGCAAATATCAGAATAAATATACAAAAACTACATCCACACCTATGCATATATATTTACACAAATAACGAGATAGTTTCAAGTGAAAAAAATCAGCATATATCGCTTCACATATCAGTAAATGTAATGGACAAATTATACCGGATTAAGAATTAGTGTTACCGTATATGAAAAAAAATATGCATGTTGTAAAATTAAGACAAAAATTACATGAAATTAAAATCTTTTAAACTTCGGACTCACGAATGGTTTTCTTCAGTCATAAGTTTATATACATTAAGACAATTATAATTGGTTTTAAGCTATATTAAGACAGCTAAGATTGGTTTAGCGCAAAGTATTTTTGTATACATAAAGAAACACCGAATTTGTTTTGGAATCGAAAGAGAACCGAAAGTTATTCGAAGGCACTTAACCATTGATAGTGTTTATCGGTTATATTAGTTATGAATTTTCCAAAATATAATATTTTAAGATCACCCCCTCTATATGTGTGTATGCGGTGGTATCAACGCGTTCATGGACTAGTTCTTTCACGCGTCAACAGATGGCAGTACACGGTTGCGTGCGCAGTGAGACCTAGATGTGACCTTAATGAGGCAATGTGCCGAGTGAAATCGCTGCGTTTACTTCGTATGTTGTGAAGTTTGTGCTTTTGTGAAGTTTGTGCTTTTGTATGCTGTAGTCGGCGATTTTGTCGTGGACAGGAATCTGAAACGAAGAGCAAAGGCAAAATTTTGAGGTAAAACTTGGGATATCTGCTGCAGAAACATTGATCCTGCTTTGGTGAATTTACAGCGGTTAAGCAATGGGTCGTACGCACTATTTCCAGTGGTAGGTGCACTTCAAAAGTGGAAGAACGCCCCTACAAGACGATGGGCGATCTGGAAGATCTGCCACGACCGTCATCCCCAGAAATGAGAAGAAAATTCATCAGTTTGTGCATGAGGATCTTTGGAAGACAATCAACAACATCGCTGACGTTGTCAATGTGTCGCATGGCTCCGTGCAGGCAATCGTAACATTTGAATCGTACGTGCAGCGTGTCTCTGCCAAGTTTGTCGGCCACTGTCGACCACTGAGCAGCAAAAAGGACATCGCGTCGAAATCTGTCAAGATCTCCGTCAGCGTGTCACTATGGCCCATCCTCCATGTCGAGGATCATCACCTGTGACGTGAGGTGTGTCTATGCATATGACCCCAAGACGAAGCAGCAGGCATCTCAATGAAAGAGCTCTCCATTTTCACTACCGAAGAAAGTACAGCAGAGCTGCAGCTTAGCCAAGAGAATGCCCATCGTTTTTCTCGACATCCGCAGCAGTCGGCAGCGAGAATTCGCCCCCCAGGGCCTGACCATTGGTCGCGAATTCTACTGCGACGTTTTGAAGCGTTTGAAGGCAGACATTCGGCAAAAGTTAACGAATCTGTGGAACCCAAAAAATTGGATTCTTCGCGACGATAATGCACTCCGTCAGCGAGATTTACGCTCTAGCGAGATTACTCACCCCCAAAAAACAACAACATCGTTTCCACACCGGCCCTTTCAACAGATTTAGTACCTACAAACTTCCATCCTTTCCTCGAGATGAAAATGCATCCTAAAGCTCACCGCTTTAACACCGTTGTCGAGATTAAGAGCGAATTGCAGAAGGCCGTTGACGCACAGAAAACGACTTCCGGACCGAATTCCAGAAGTGGCAGAAGCACTGAGGCTGGTGCATTGCTGCTGAAAGTGACTGTTTCGAAGGAAATGATGATAAAACTTAAGTGAATAAATTTTTAAAAAATAAAATATAACTAGTCCGTGAACGTTTTGATATCACCTCATATATGTGTGTATGTGTGTATGAGTGAGCATTTACATATATCTGAGACTGTGTATGTACATATACACAGACATGCAGGAATTATATAGACACCTTTGATTATCAAAATTTCTGATCTGTCTTAATATATTACCAGCGGTGTAGAATTTACAATGTAATTATTTTTTTTCATTCCAGGTGTCATTATATTAAAGATTTGCGAAGAGTAACCATGCCACGCACAAAAAATTCAGCAAAACTGTCAGATTTTCAAAGAGGTCGTATTGTTGGGCAATCTGAGGCTGGTCTTAGCCAGCAAAAAATTACCGAGCAGCTCGAAGAAAACCTCTCCTTGAACCAATTAATATCATGAAAAGAAAGAAATGGGCTAAGAAGATGTCAGAAAAACCTAGTTCATTTTGGGATAGGGTGATTTTCTCAGATGAATCCAGATTTGCATTATTTTCAGACAGTAGACGTGTTTGGGCCTGGAGGCTTCCCAATCAAGAGTTTGATTTGAAACGACTCCAACCAACTGTGAAACGTGGCAGTATCTGTAATGGTATGGGTAGCTGTCACCAGCAACGGTCGTTATGAGCTGATCTAATGTTTTGGAATCTTAAACTCTGAAAAATACAATACTTAAGCAAGGACTACTTCCAATGTATTCACACGATAACATAATGAAAAATCAGTTTTTATTAATGGGAGATGGGGCTCCATACCATACAGCGAAAAGGAATCAACAATGGCTGACTGAGAATAGGATCAAAAAGTTTCCTTGGCCAAGCCAATCTCCTGATATGAACCCAATTGAATATCTTTGGAGCATACTAGATAGAGCTATACGAAAATCTCGACAGAATCCTAAATCTAAAGATGAATTGTTTCGATTGTTGCGTGAAAAGTGTGCAGAAATTCCACGAGACAAACACAATGTTCGTCAGTTCAATGCCAAAAAGAGATTCTGAATAAAAAATTGCAAAGAGAATGTCAACTAAATACTAAAGTAAGTATCTAGTCCTATCTATCGATTACATTTCAATTGTTCGCTTTGCGTATTAAATAAAATATTTTGAAAATGAATAGAGTCTATTTACTTCCTGCGTGTCTGTGTATATGTTTAGCTTTATATATGTAGATGAAATAGTTTATATATGTAGATGAAATATATGTAGATGAGAATGTACGATAATTAGGAAAGCCATATATTATGGTTCTGCATTAAACTCATTATAACATTCATTTTCCGTAATGAATTGTCGGTTGAATTGACATGTCAGCAGAAAACACGATAGGATACCGTAGATATAACTCTGGTGAAATTAATGGATTTCAGATATATGTAGATTACGCTTTGTCGTTTAAAATTGTCACCCTACCACTTCAGTCTCCTACGTTCAGGGAAATTTGTGCGAAAAAAAAATTATAAACAGGTTTTCCTTACTAATATAATATTATGAACGTGCAACTTTCGTTTCCGCGGAAAGAGAGAATTACACAGAAGTCTATTTCCAGCCAATATCCCGAATGTTCAGTAACTGTCATAATTTTTTTTTTTTACTTCATTTTTCTATTTTCCCTGCCTCCACGACTAGATGTGCGGTGGTTTGTATGTAATTGAAATATTTAGCGCTCATTTTCGAAACACTGGAAAGCAAAACAAAAGCGAAACGATACACAGGAAGCTTTTTTGTATTAAAACAAAGAATCTAATTTATTTTATATAATAAGATAGCTACATAGATGATAGACGTAAAGCTGATGAGTTGGAACGCAGACTGTATGGCTTTCCTAATTCATTATTGTATATATACACATAAACTACCATTCTACTACCATTCTATTGTCTAAAAAGTATTTTTCTTAATCTTAACTTTTTGAAAATTTTTTTCTCTAAATACAGACACATACATACACACAAAGACACACACACACACACACACACACACACACACATATATGTACACATGTACGTATACATATATACATATAATATAGACGCAAGAGTGGGTGTGTGGAAATTAGTTGGCTTCCCAACCACATGGGTCCGGGTCCAGTGCAGGAACCATGTGGCAACTTGGGCAAGTGTCTTCGGCTATAGCCTCGGGCCGACCAAAGCCTTGCACGCCCACACACGTCTAATATACGCACATACCCGCACACGTCTATATACGAACACACACACGCACACAAAAACTGGTTCATACATACGTATATATACGTATATATATACGTATATATATACGTATATATATACGTATATATATACGTATATATATATATATATATATATATATATATATATATATATATAGTATGTGTATGTATATATACAACTCACATATGTATATTTTTATACCTGTTCGAAGAGAACCATATATAGAGAGTAAATACAGAACAAATAAATAATTTCCATGCATGTAATTGTATTCAGTTACATACTAACACAAATACTCATACACAGAGAAACGCATTTTACATAGTTACCTTTGTAATTGTACATTTAATTACCTATATTTATATGTCACTGGCTGAAATACCCCGTTCTCTGTAGACGTGCACAAAAGCAGCTCACAGTCACCCGTGGAAAAACATGTGCAAACGAGCATTTGTATATATATATATATATATATATATATATATATATATGTATACACGCACATACACACATATATATACATACATGCTTACATTCATACATTTGTTTATATATTCATATGCATATATATACACACTCACACACATACACACACATATATATATATACATGCATACATTCATAAATTTATATATGTATAAACATATTCATAAGGTAGCATATATATATATATATATGTATCTTTGTACATCTCTTTTTTCCTATCTCTCCTCTTTTTCTCTATTCATATCATTACGAACATACATATATACACATATGCATTGCATACAAGCACACACACACATATATATATGTATATACACACACACGTATATATATACGTATATATATACGTATATATATACGTATATATATATATATATATAATATCTAAGCCTATACATATACACATACACACTCACACACACGTACACACATAAACACACACACATACACATGTACATATCCATATTTATGTATATATCTCTGTGTGTCTATATGGTCATACGCATAACTGTAAATTATATATTGTCTTGAGAGTAACTTAGTCAGAAATCCGTCCTCACTAACAGAAAAACAAAAGAAAACAAAAAGAAACTCAGAAAGAAGACACCAAATAAAGAACTTCTAAAATGACAGAGAAGCGAATAGACAGTTCTTTAGATAATAAGTATACTTGGAGAAGACATCTTCGCTATTGAAACAGAGATAATCTCGTTTGCACCAACAGAAATAGATAATTTCGGAGTCTCTTCATTATTCTCTCTTGTGCTTGGTGACTGCCAGTGGAACTGTGTATATCTGGGCGTGTTTCTAAGCGTGTGTGAATGTTTCTAAGCGTGTGTGAGTGTTGTGAGTGCGCGCGCGCGCGCGCGCGTGTGTGTGTATGTGTGTGCTTAGCTGTCTGCATGTTTGTGTATGTGCGTACGGGGCTGTATAATGCATGGAAGTTCATGGTAATCCAATCAATTCGTCTAGATTATTTATATAATACCGAATCGCTTGGCCTTTTTGGTCAGTAATTGATTTGTGTACGTGTATATGTATCTCTGGCTTTGTGTCCGCCTGTGTGCATGCCTGTCTGTGTGTGTGTGTGTGTGTATGTATGTGTATGTATATATATGTGTGTGATTGTGTACTATTCTGCGTATATATACATATATTATAGTCTTTTATTAGAAGCTCATGTGCTTCCCAATGGGACTGAACCTGAAACGACATCATTGTGAATCGAATTTTGTATGCTCATAGTCAACTCTCTCTGTCTCTGCCTCTGTCTGTCAGTCTGTCGCTCTCTCTTATATATATATATATATATATATATATATATATATATAATTATAATTTAGGGCATCTAAGAGATACCTCCACGCTGGAAATATGGCTACCTTTTAGTGTATGGTTTCCCTTTAGTTACCCATTAGTACACATATTGAGAAATGCGCAAAGCAACTACTATTACAATTTATAATCTTTCCATTCTATCAATGTGCCATTGGAACACCAACACAAGTTAGATTAAATAAGGAAACCTTCATTGAAAGATATAAGCCACAACGTAACCATTTCTAACATTTTTAAATAAGGAAACGTTCCTCAATGAAAAAAAAATATAAAGCAAAACCTAACCACTTGTAACATTCTATTCCTTTTATTCCTTCTAAACCAAATCATGTTAAATTAGTCATTCCCAACATGTTTGATTATCTCCCTTATAGCGGAAAAAATCCCTGATTACCTTCTCCTGCCTGGAACTCCATATTTCACCACATAGCGAAGACATTACACGGTATAGGTAAAACAATTTGAAAAGAAAATACGAAACCGGTTATTTCCCCAAAAGCTATGTTACTATACGCAAAGTTTTATGACATTTTTCTAACATAACGATTTAAATATATTCTTTAACCATATAACACAAGTCTTCTGTAGTTTTTTCACCCTATTTTGTCTTTTATATATATATATTTTTTAATAATATATTATTATTAATATTAGGAGATCAATATCAGAAAACTCCCCAGAAAGATATACTCATGTGAAAAATAATTGTTGTATTAAAAATATATAAATAAATAAATATAAATATGCATAAAAATATATGTAACTATGTATAAGTATAAATATATAATGTATATGAAAGTTTAAAAGTGTTGAATAAAGTATTTAAAGCATCTTACGATCGTTTAAGAGAAGTGTTGTCCCTATAATGAAATCCTATATTGATAAGCATTTATAAACAACTCTTCTGCTCTTCAGAGATACAAAATTTAAATTCAGTATAACATATCGAATTGTTAATTCTTAATTTATCTTTCAAACAAACACCATTTTATAGTATTACTTCAAATTAAAAAAAAAATACTACCATTCGATATGTTATACAGAATTTTAACTTTATATCTCTGAAGAGCAGAGAGTTGTCTATAAATGCTTATCAATATAGAGACAACACTTCTGTGAAACGATCGTAAGATGCTTTAAATACTCAATTCAAAACTTTTAAACAGTCATATACATTATATATTTATACTTATACGTATTTATATATATTTTTATACATATCTATATTTATTTATATATTTTTATACATATCTATATTTATTTATATATTTTTAATACAACAATAATTTTTCACACGTGTATATCTTTCTGAGAGTTTTCTGATATTGATTTCCTAATATTAATAATAATATATTATTAAAATATATATATATATATATATATATATATATATATATATATATGTATAATCGATCGTATTAAATATATATATAATCGTTCGTATTAAATATATAAATACCGTAATAGTATTGATACTGTGATTCAACAGAGCATTGAATATAAATTCAGTATATAATAATTTCATTGAATATTTTTAACTAAACATTTATATTTTGTCTCATATATATATATATAATATATATATATATATATATCAAATATTTACTACTGTTTCGACCTCCTTCATTGCGCTAATGTACACACATAGTGGCATACATACATTCATACATACATACATACATACATATATACATACATACATACATACATACATACATGTATGTATATATATATGTGTGTGTGTCTATATATATCAATATATATTTATATATATATATGGAGAGAAAAGGGTGGGCGGGAGAGAATGAGATAGAGAGAATGATTAAGTAAGAAAGAGAGAGGGAGAGAGTGAGAATCTCTAAAATGTGTAGACACACCCACTTTTCGGCTCCTGGATAAGGTCGCATTGAATTATTTAAAGTTGTTCAAAGAATCCAGCCTAGCTATAAAACTTCCTACCAGCTCATCGAAATCCGACGGTCTGGACGTAACTATTGACTTCGAGACTGACAACTACTCTAGAAAGTCAAATGAGCGAAATGTTTATTTTTACAGACACTCCAACAACGTCCAGCAGCAATTAGAAACCAAGTCACAGACATCGCAGAATTCCCAGTCGATTGGTGTACAGACAGATCTTCAACAAGGCTATATCATACTACAGTGAGGCACTAGCGAACAGTGACTTTGCTGATTCGTAAGTGTATGCGGAGGATCTCCTACCTCTTCCTCAAATCCGAAGTTTATTAAAAAGAGAAAGATGATCTGATTTAATCTTTCATTGATTTTTACTGATAATTCGCGCATAGCCTCGAAGTCCTTGCCGCTAATTGCAATGAATTTTCCAAGAAGTTAAAGAGATGATAAATCATAATGTTTTTATCTTCCATAACGGCAAAATTAGCTACTCATGCTGAAATAATGTCACTTTCAACATTACATGCTACAACTAAAGCAAACACAAGCAAACACAGACTTCACTGCCGAAATTCTTCCAATTGTCATATGTATGCATGTATGTATGTATGTCAGTATTTAATATATTTCAAGATTTCTTACCAATAGAGAAAGAACCGGTTTCTAACCTAGATCCAAGGCTCCTTCACTGTAACAACAGGGTATGTTTGTATGCATGTATGTATGTACATATGCATGCATGTATGCATGTATGTATGTGTGTATGTATGTATCTGCAAATTTGTATGTTTTATGTATGTACTGTCATGCATAGAGTTGCATATCTAGACATGCTCATATATATTTAAATGATAAACTTCTGGAAAGTATTACAGAATTATACAGTTCCGATGATGGTTTGGATCTGTAGTCTTCGAATTAGTTTGCTTGTTTCTGGTTTCAAGAAGCCTAATTTCTCAAGATTGGTATTTAGGCAATGTGTTACATATCCCAGGGTCACAATAATTACAGATATAAATCTGAACTTGTAACCTGGATAGAGTAACTGCAGATTTCTCAATAGTTCAGCATAGGTATTCTCTTTTTCACTGATCTTCAGCTATATGTTAACATCTGCTGGGCAGCTAATTTCCACAGCTGTGCAGTTTCTCTTCTCTATCCCAAATCATTATATCAGGTCTGTTGTGCTTACATTTTATTGAGGTCTTCACTTGTATATTCCTTGTATGTATGTATGTATGTACGTACGTACGTAACGTATGAATTTATTTTTCGTATGCATGTATACATACATATACAAATCCCTCTTTCCTCTCTCTCTCACTTTTTTCTCTCCCGTTCTCATTCCCTTTCACTTCCTCTTTCTCTCTCTTTTACTCCCCCTCTCTCTCACTATATATATACATATATATATATATATATATATAATATATATATATATCACCGGAACTGTATAAAAACATTTGACTCTACAACACAGTGTATAAATTCTGTACTTGGAATGACCAAGTTTAAATACTGCTGGATCTCACTCATAAGGTATTAGAATCTTACATTGTATATAAACACTATATTTGGAAGGACCCATTCTAAATTCTGTTGAACTTTACTCATAAGGTACTGGAATCTTACATATATACCATTCTGCCTAAAAAATGTATCTACAACTTCAATATCTCTACATATCTTACATCCATTTTCTTCCTCCACTTCACTCTCTATTTCGTATCCTATATAAAATATTACTTAACCTCCTTTCACACCGTCTTCGATGAAGGGATATAATTAATAAATATCCTGGAAACAGATGTAAGACCTTCTATCTATAAATGTTCTAATATCTACATAGCCTTGTTTTTTTTATCTCATTACGCAAAATTCTTATATATATATGTATATATTTATATATATATGAATATATGTATATGTATATATATATATGTATATGTATACATATACGCATACAGACATGGATTCATTCATACATACATACCGTATAAGCTCTTGGATATGTCGCACTTTATTTTTACCAAAAATTTCGATAAAAATGTGTGGGACGACCTATCCAATCGACATCACAGAAATCTGAAGTGTACGGTGCCGTATTAGTAGTTCAGGTGCGTACTATGAGCTCGTGCGTAACCTGGGCCTGGGTTATTTTCAGTTTTCAGGTTATTATGGAAACATATTTGATAATATTTAGCAAATATCAGTTTGTGAAATAAATAATATTTAAGAAATATTAGTTATATTTACGTTAGAAAGAGCCGTGCAACTTCCCCAGTTTATAGTACAACCTATCTGCGCGGCAATCGCAAATATCTCCTTTGCCAACCTCACATTAAGGGTGCGATCTATCAGCAAGCATATGCGGTATACACATACACACACACACACACACACACACACACACACACACACACACACACACACACACACACACACACACACACTCACACACACATAATAACAAATGATTTTGGGCGCTTATGGGATTATGATTAACTTAGCTATCTTACGGACGAGCATACAAATACACACACTTATGCAGACAGTTATACATGAGATCAGCCATGATCATTAGAAAACATGCGACCAATGAATTACGAAACGATGAAGAAAATGTGAAGTGCAAAGGGTCATTGAAATAGCTTTTCAATTTTCGCACATGTTACACATTCTAGCAGAGCAGACTGTTGTAACATGAATAAAATTACCCCAGTTGTCAGTTAAATATCTGTACGCTTCCACGCAAAATAAACTAGGTTTCAAATTTTGTCAGAAAGTCAAAATTTTGGGGGAGAGGGTAAGTTGATGTAATCGACCCAAGTGCTCCCCGAAAGGGATGAAAGGCCAAGTCGACCGCGGCTGAGTTTGAACGCAAGACATGAAGACGTACGAAATGACGCGAAGCATTTTTCCCGCCATGTAAACGATTCTACTAGCTCGTCTGATTAAAAAAAAATTTGCACAAGCCGTTGATATTTGGTGATGTTGTTGTTGTTGGTGGTGGTGGTGGCGGGGAGTGTTAGAAGGTTACATCAACCTCAAAAGTTGACTGGTACTTTATTTCATCGACCCTCAAAAGATGAGAGGCAAAGTCAACCATTGCGAAATTCGAGCTGGAAAAAATTCTGCAAAGCATATTTTCCGACACAGCAAATAACCTGCTTGCTCATCGTCTTAGTAAGGTGATTCTTACGTAGGTAAAACGCTACCATGTTTAATTAAATTTGCAAAAAAATTCATTAATGCAATTTTTCTTTTAATAAATTTGAAGTCTCACTTTCGTTTCTGCTTCTTTTTTTTTTCGTGTCTCACCTATTGCAACTTGTGACAAATTGAGCAGGAACAATTCTGGGGTTGCAAAAAATAAATAGTGAATCAAATAAATTCCCGAAAGTATGTAGTCAATCTCACCTCCATGTTTTAGAGTCTAAATCCTGCAGCTATCGACTTCGCTCTCCATTCTTCCTTCCTGAATCGATAAAATAAAATGGCTGTCAAATTATGGCGTCAATTTAAAACGTCTATGCACCTCCTGCCGCAAACCTTTACGGAGTGGGTCTTTTCCAAACACGCAAATCATTACTACTACTACTACTACTACTACTGCTACTACTACTACTACTACTACTACTAC
>NC_043010.1:38777207-38807207 GCF_006345805.1 Octopus sinensis
GCAGTTGCATCAAACTCTCTCATTCACCAATGCTACATACCGGAAGAGGTATCAAACGATGATGTAGCACCGCGAACGGTGATGCCCAGCGTGACCACAGCATTAGTTGTTGAAACGATTTAAAGAATTAAATAAATAATATATATATATATATATGTTTATATATATATATATATGATATATATATATAGATATAGATATAGATATATACATAGAGAGTATATATATATATATATATATATAATATATATATATATATATAATGTATGTATGTACATACATAGTATATATATATGTGTATATATATACATGCTTATATATGCGTGTATATATATGGATATATAGTGTATATAAACATTTATACATAAATACATAAATACATACATACATTACATATATATATATATATATATAATATATATATATATATATATATATATATATATATATATATATATATATTCTTTAATATATTACATGATATCATTGTAACACATACGCACGTGCAACCGCAAATATGCGCACACATGATTCCATAGACTTTGTGTTTTCCAAAATTACAAATATACATAAAAATACGCGTATTTATAATTTCTGTTCTTATTTATAATATTTATTATCGAAATTTAACTCAATTTAATTGGTTACATCATTTGATTAATTAAATTTAATAACATATAGTTGAAAATAACTCATAATTAAATATTTATAAAAATAACTCTCAATAATAAGATTAAAATTATACAAATTGTATCAAGTTTTCTACGCCAGGTTTTCTACAATGGCTTAGCCGTATTGATTTACTGATGCTCTTAGTTCAATTCTCGTTCAAAACAATATAACTCCTCTTTTTTTTTGTTGTTTTTTTTTTGTCAGGGATTGATAAAATAGCTACCAGCGTAAGACTTAAATGAATATTGCTTGTAACAAAATCTCAACCCCGTTTCAGTATTAGCAGGTAATATTTACTTTGCAACATAATAATTAAAGTCTACAATGCGATGCAGTATTGATTTACATTAAATTATGTAAACGTATCTCGCTCTTAGTGTTATATATATTTTGTGCTATATCATACAGATTGCTTAAAAGCCGTACTTATTCGTAATTCCAATGTTTCAGTATATGTATACCCCCCACCACATACATATATATATATATATATATATATACATACATACATATATATACATATATATATATACATAAATCTCTGAGAGATTTAGAAATATATTATTTCTACATATATATCTATGTATATATGTATATATATATATATACATATATATTATATATATATATATTAATATATATTTATATATATATATATATGTATACATATATATATGTTATATATACATATATATATGTATATATATATATATGTATAGATATATATGTATATATATATATAAATATGCATGTATATATTTATATATATATGTAAGTATGTATGATTTTATGTTTTCATTACGGACCATGTGGTTCGTAAGCATGTATGTATGTATGTATGTATGTATGTATGTATGTATGTATGTATGTATGTATGTATGTATCTATCTCTCTGTCTGTCTCTCTATCTAGTTCGCATAAACCATTGTCTGATATAGAGAAATATGTTTAAGCGTTTGAAGCCAAAACACTGCGTGTTATATATAATAAATGTAAATGGATGGTTTGAAGTTTTACCTTTTATTTCAATATTTCATTGTTAGAACACCATCTTCAGGAAATCTTCGAAGGAATGGTGTCGTGAGTTGAGTTCTGTCTTCTTAATATTTAAATACTGAAATACAAAGTAAATGCATGTACCACCGACAAGTATTATTTCATATAACTCGCATTGTTTTGGTTTAAGAGAATTAAAATTTTATATATATATATATATAGATAGATAGACAGATTGACAGAGATAGATAGATAGTGGGAGATGAAATGAGAGATATAGAGCAAAATCATAAAGAAAACAATAAAGAAAGAGAAATAGAATGATTTCTGGACATGCTGGTTTGCCGTTAAAACTGAATGTGATGAGTCTATTTAAAAGCTATTTCGTCCAAGTAAACGAGAAGTTGATAAACAGTGACAAAAGTAATATTTCAGACGTGTCGAAGTGGCTCATTCAAATTGGGAATTGTTGAAGTCGAAACCCAATTTAAGATAGAGAAATTTACGTAGACGAATTATTAAAGTTGGCTTCGGAATCTATAGTGGGAGGTGTTATAGATTAGGAATAATCGGAACCATCTTTGAGAGTCAGGAGTGTAAATATTATTAATGGTATCTTAGACAAGGTGGAGTCTACAGATACACACTTACGTATTTATATATATATATATATATATAATATATATATATATATATATAATATATATAATATATATATATATATATATATATATATATATATATATATATACATATATATATACATATATATATATGCATAAGTACACGCAGTAACACACTCACCACTCACTCACCGCACACATACATATGTATTGTTATACTTACATGTACATGGTTGTGAGTGTAGCATATTTAATAACGTATTTATGACTATGCGTGTTTATGTGGAGGAAAGTAAAATGGCTTCCTTCAACGTTCCTTCAATATACTGTATATGCAGGCGTGGCTGTGTGGGAAAATGCTTGCTTCCCTACCACATGTTTCCGGGTTCAGTCCCTATACGTGGAATCTTGGGCAAATGTCTTTATGTCTTCTACCAAAGCATCGGGTTGACAAAGCCTTGTGATTGTGTTTGGTAGACGGAAACAGAAAGAAGCCCCGTCCGTATATATATATATATATATATATAATATATATATATCATATATATATATATATATATATATATATATATGAGTGTGTGGTGTGTGTGTGTGTGTGTGTCTTCTCTCCATCACAGTCGGACAAACCGGTGTTGGTGTGTTCACGTCGTCGTAACTTAGCGGCTCGGCAAACGAATTCGATAGAGTAAGTACCTGTTGTTAAACAAGATGTACTGTGGTTGATTCGTTCGACTAAGAAAATATTCAAGGCTGTGCCCCAGCATGGCCACAGCCTACTGAACGAAACAAGTATAAGATAAAAAAAATAAAACATATACACACAGATATGCACAAATATGTACTTACATATACACACATACATAATTTTGTGTATGTGTGTATATATATATATATATATATACCACATACATACGAACATATATTACACACATACATAAATTTGTGTGTGTATATATATATATATATATATATATATATATATATATATATATATATATATATATTATTGGTGAATTGAAGAAATATCCGCACCAACGCACGGTTGCAACACCATATGTTGTACCCAACCGTGCTGTTTACTGCTGTGATTCTTGCTACTAAGGTATCGTTTAAACTTTTGATTAATCTACTACAAGATTATTCATCTTTCTATTTCACATAATATATATATATATATATATATATATATATAATATAAGGAGTGGCTGTGTGGTAAGTAGCTTGCTTACAGGTTGCTTCTGCGCATGTGCAAGTCAGTGTTGTACTTGACACCGAAGATGTAAGACGTGTTTTTGAAAGCCGTCTTAAATTGAAGACTTTTGAATACTCAGCCGTAAGGTAAGAATTTGGGGGGTCTAATTGGGACCTGTTGTATGCTGCAAATTATTTTTACAAGCAACAAGTCCTCACTGAGCTCTAGTCTGCCGGAGACTGAGTGAAAATATTATTCACTTAATTGTGAAAATTATTGGTTTGGTAGGCGTATCCTGCCAAACTTTTGTTTGAAAATAGTGTTGCTCCTGTTAAAGATTACCTAGAAGAAATTTAGAATGATTTTTTTAACTGTCTTACAGTTGTGTTAAATTTTGGCCGTAACGGTGAACTGAGAATCTTTTTGAAAATTTTCTTGTGAATTCTAGTGGGCGTATCTCGCCAAAAAAAAAAATAATAAGAATGAGCCATTTGGATTACCTTTTTGGATTACCTTTTTGGAGCATTATACAAAGGATTCCCTGTCTGGGCTATTTGTGAGATTTTTCTTTTACTTTTCACTTCTTCTATTATTTCTTTCTTTCTAAAAATGTTTGGTTCATTCTTTTCATTACTTTAATTTCAGTTTATCCCCTCCCCTTTATGCTGTTTTATTTTTATTCGGTTTAATTTTTTGGCAGACTGTCTTTTGAACTACTTTTGAACTGTTTTTTGACATGGCAGAGAAGGAACTTAAAAAGAAAAACTCTGTCTTAGAGTGGGAAATTAACCCACCTAAGCAATGGTTAAAAGATATGGAAGAGAAGACGATGGTACTTAGAACATATTCTAAAGTTCTTAATTCCATCACCGTTTTCCCAAAACAAGTCATAAAAAATGAACTTAAAGAACATTTCCTGTCTGTAAAATATATATCCCGTGGTGTCAAACATGCAACTCAAAAAGGATTAAAAAGGAAGAAGGCGGGCAACAATAGTTGCCCGCCGAAGGAACCTATGGCTTCGGGAGGCGGGGGAGAGTCTCCGGACAAAGCGGAAGGGCTCCACTCTCCCGAAGCCAGGAAGAAAAGAAAAAAAAGAAAGAAGAAGAACGGGTCATTTCAGCAGGGAGATGATGTGCCGACTGCATGTCCCGAAGTTGTGCCACCCACGGTGGAAGAAACCACCCCACCCTTAAAGATGATCAATTAATTATCTTTTTCTACAAGGTCGGGGAGGTGGAAAAATAGTAGAAGAACTTAAAGAAACAGTAGATATACCCTTCACACGAGATCCCGAATGGCCTCCGCAGATAGCTGTGGAGGTCATAAGGTTTCCCTTGTGGGAAAGGCTTAAAGGATTTGGGGAGGAGTGTCGCATATGGCCGGGTAGCCCTTACACGACTTACATATCCTACATGAGTGAGGCATGAGAAATGGCGGGATACATGAACTCAAGCGGCATTGAAGATAATGATGAATATATCGATGGATATATCGAAGAGTAGGAGGTGAAAGATCCTCGTTACAGAGTTTGAAACCTCACCTTATTGGACTATTTTGTAGTGGTTTATAGCCTCAATTTTGTGTTTTAAGAAAGAAAAAAGAAAACATGTTAAGTAAGAGGTTTTAGTGCCTCCTCCTTGTAAAAGGTTCCAAACCTTATATTGATTAAAGATAAAAATAAAATATGTTTTCGAGAAAAATCCAATCGGCAGGTGTTGGGTTTCGTCTCTCATTTATTCATTATAATTCATTTTCATTCATTAATGTGTTTGTCCAGCCCGCAAAGCTCTTTGTACTGTCTATATGACAAATTTATGAAATAAAGTAGCTTGCTTACCAACCACATGGTTCCGGGTTCAGTCCCACTGTGTGACACATTGGGCAAGTGCCTTCTACTATAGCCTCGGGCCGACCAAAGCCTTGTGAGTGGATTTGGTAGACGGAAACTGAAAGAACCCCTTCGTATATATGTATATATATGTATATATATGTGTGCGTGTATGTTTGTGTGTCTGTGTTTGTCCCCCAAGCATTGCTTGACAACCGATGCTGGTGTTTTTATTTCCCCGTCACCTAGCGGTTCGGCAAAACGAGACCGATAGAATAAGTACTGGGCTTACAAAGAATAAGTCCCGGGGTCGAGTTGCTCGACTAAAGGTGGTGCTCCAGCATGGCCGCAGTCAACTGACTGAAACAAGTAAAATAGAGTATATATATGTATACACATATACGAACATACACACACACACATACATACATAAATACGTACATACGCATATACATAAATGCGTATGAATGTATGTTTGCATGAATGTATATGTATGATAGTTTACTATAGCAAATACCATTTCAGCTCTTTTAAACTGATAGGTGCTCAACGGTACAACACAGTATCGGTGCTATGAATTTAAATCAGACTTAAACAAATGGAAAGAACTGACCTGAAACGAAGTATGACATATTTACCAAGCGATTCCTACATACCTACCTACCTACCTACCTACCTACCTATCTACCTACCTACCTACCTACCTACCTACCTACATATCTACCTACCTACCTACCTACCTATCTACCTACCTAACTACCTAACTACCTCCCTATATGCCAAACTACCTACCTGCTAACCTACCCTTTCAGTGTCGATAAATTAAGTACCAGTTGCGCACTGGGGTCGATATAATCTACTTAATCCGTTTGTCTGTCCTTGCTTGTCCCCCCTATGTTTAGCCCCTTGTGGGTAGTAAAGAAGTATATCTATCTATCTATCTATCTATATATCTATCTATCTATCTATCTATCTATCTATCTCTTTCTCTCTCTATATATATGTAATTACATGCACACACACACATATACACACTTACACACACATACACATCTTTCTATATATCTACCTATACACACACACACTCACATATAGACACAGACACACGCACTGTTCCTTTTACAGAAACATAACCGGTTTTATAAAGAATTTGACAACGCGGCGAAACTTGGAATTTACGGTCAATAAATATAATGAGATAATTAAACTCTAACATTTGCTGAGTTTAGAGTTTCTTTTTATATTTAACCACCACAAATTTCATAATTTTGATATTTTTATAAAAACCCGATTTAAATCGTGGTTGTGTATAAGTAAACAATTACATATATATATATATATATATATATATATATATATTCACACATATTTATATATATATATATAATAAATAAAAATATATACATACATACAAACATATATGTAAATACCTACAACTACATGTATATATACATGCATATATAAATAAATATACGTATATATATATATATAAGCGTAGACATGAACGCATTTATTAAGTATTTTAATAAATACGCCATGTAATATATATATATATACATGTATATAAATAAAAATAAACATATATATAATGTAAATATAAATCATAAAACATATCTCTGTGTGTGTTTGTGTGTGTGTGTTTCTGTGCATATGTGTAAGTATACAGGGCACTTTTAAGTGTGTATATGTGTATATCACTGTGTGTCTGAACTTTGGAATGCATATGTGTGTTTGTTAAATGGAAATGTCTATACGCGTGAGTGATAAAAAAAAAAAACTATGTTTTTTTGTCTCGACTTTGGCAATTTCCTCACTGTCCATTGTTCATAGTTGATCAAAAAATAGGTTCTGCCGGGCTAGCCTACTTTATTATTTGATAAAGGTAAATAAAGGTTATTGTGTAAAGCTCCTTTAAAAATATCAGGAAATTAAATTCTTTTTGTTCTTTCATCATTGTGAGGATGTTTACGTGAAACAAATAAAGTAATAATATATATCGGGTTACGCATATGTATATGTATGTATGCGTGTATATACATATATCAGCATACACATAAATACATACATATATACATACAAACATACATGCATACTTACATATATATCTATGCATATATATACATATCTATATATATATACATATATATATATACTACATTCCTATGTTTATATGTATTTGTTTATACATACGTATGCATATATCATATATACACGTGTGCGTGTGTATTCATATGTAAATATACACAGGTATATATACATTGTGTATTCTTACATATATGTATATATTCAATATATAAATATATATATATATATATATATATACGCTCATACATACATACGTATACGTAAGCGCTTTCACTGTAACATGTAAATACATTTTTATTTATATACTTACATATACATAAAAGTATATACATTATATATATATATTTATATATATATATTAGCGAATGTGTGGGTGTGCATGTGTGTTTCAAGTGAGGTTGGATGAGTATATACATATTGGCGCATGTACGTGGATATGTGGGCGCGCATGTGTATGTATGGACCTGTGCGCTTACGCGATTACTAGGAACATTTTTACTCTCTTACCTTTACTCCCTCCCCTTACTTAGCGGTCATTCTAACAGCTCTTTGTCTTAATAACGGTCAATCACACAGTAATTTTCCGTTGTTTTAACGGTCATTTTCATAGCATTTTTTCGATGGTCCGATAAATGAAGAGATGGGTTTCCGCCCCGACATCGGAGCTTTTACCGAATAATTATCACATATTATATATATATATATATATATATATTGCTTGAAGTGTACACATTTTATATGTGCTAGTCAGAATTTGTATAACTTCTGCCTCTTACATAAATCTGGAAGAGAATATATATATGTGAATCTGTTTGCAAGTATGTGTGTGTGTTGAATTTTTGAAGGCTTGATTAGAGAGGGAAAGAAAGGAAAAAAGGTAACAGAAAGGAAGATAGACATGCATAAAAGGACAACACACCAGAAACGTGAAGGACATCATTTCGAAATGATACATGCATACATACATGCATACATCAATTCTTTGATGCCACAACTTTACTACATAGGCAGGGATAAGTTTTTATACCCTCTGTTAAACTCATATCTTTAGAGTGAGACTAGATACAGAATAACGTGAGATGCATTGTATTTTCAGCACAAAGCTCCTAGCGCTTACGTGTTAAAAGCTCAGCTGACTGAAGAGAGAAAAAATACATTAATAGAAATTCTTACAGAGTTCTATCCTCGCACAAACACATATACACGCATGCCTACTTTCAGCTGGGAAACGTACTCACACGTACATGCACACGTACGAAATTATGATTGCTTGCAACGGAAAATATCAAAATGACAGTGTTTTTGAAGGCTATATTAGTGCAAAACACACACACACACACACACACACACACACACACACACACACACATATATGTATAAGTGTGTGCTTCTGTGTGTGCGCGTATGTACATCCAGATATGCATACATATATACATATACCTATATTCATATATATACATATAACTATATGTAAAATGTTAAGCACACGTATACGAATATGTACGTATTTATATTTATTCTTAACATACAATATCTGTACATCACTTCAAAATCTCTCCACATATATATATGTATATATATGCATGCATATATACATATGTGCACGTATACGTAGACATCTCTCTCTCGCTCTCTCTCTCGTGCGCGCGCTCTCTCTCACCAACTGCTATATCTACGAAGCTTCGTAAATTATTCTTCTACCGGAAATATGAGGACCATTAATTTTGTTTTAATGAAACTGCTCAATACGTTTGTAATCGTTCTTATTGAAATTATATTCTCCAACGGCGATGTTGTGAACTAATAACAGATCTTGTATCTATCTATCTATCTATCTATCTATCTATCTATCTATCTATCTATCTATCTATCTATCTATCTATCTATCTATCTATCTATCTATCTATCTATCTATCTATCTATCTATCTATCTATCTCAGGAGCCAAAATCAACCGGGAAAAGTCAGTGGGCTTGCGACTAGGCACCTGGAGAAGCAAGCCCATGCCGTCCACCAGCGCCTCCGTCGTGGGACGCTGGACCGACGGCCCGGTTGAGTTGCTCGGGGTCTGGTTTGGTCCGGACCTCCAAGTGGAGAAGAACTGGAACGAGATAACGAGTAGGGTGGTCACTCTCGCCCGGCAATGGGCCGAGAGGAAACTGTCCCTAAAAGGTCGAGCGGAGGTGGCGAACACGTACATCGCGTCCGTCATCTACTACCGCCTGACCGTCGTACCTTGTCCCGACCCTACCATCACCAAACTACACGCATTCTCTTTCGCTTCTTGTGGAAAGGATGCGTCCCGATGGTCAGGCGATCCATTTGCTGTCAACACCCGTTAAAAGGAGGGCTGGGCATGCCGTGGTTGATGATGCGCAGATACGCGCTGAGAACTGCGACATCTCTGGCTCTATGTAGACGACGGTGAACAGGTGTGGTCGCCGTTTGTGAGGCACGCTTCCCGCAGCTCGTCTCCATGACCGAACTGCAGTCGTGGATTAAAAAGAGGCCGAGGAAGGGCGAATGGCACCGCGAGTGTCGCGTTGCTCTCAAGCAACTCTGCCGTCCTGGGTCGACCTTAAGTGACTTCAACACAACCAAAGCATTCTATAGGGGTTTAGTGGAGGGGAGGTACGACGACGAGCTCGGGGCGAACCTGGACGTCGACGAGGAGTACCTGACCCGCCTGTTCAGGACGACTTTCGGGCCAGGGCCCATGGACAACTTCCAGAGATCCCTGGCCTGGCAGTGCTACCGAGAAGCGCTACCCGTTCGGGATAAGCTCCACAGACACGGCTCGAGAAACACGGGGCCGACCTGCCCGAGATGCGGTCAGAGCGACGAAACCGTTCTGCACGCACTCGTTCAGTGTCCAACAATTTCCGACCTGTGGGCTTTTGTCGAACAACTGCTGTCACGTGTGGGACGAGTCGGTTTATCAGCTGAGTCTATCGTCAATTGTCATGCCTCCTTCCTTCAAACGGGAAGGAAGAGCTATTTTCATCATCCTTGTGGCTATGGCGAAGGAATGTATCTGGTGGACGCGTCTGAAAGGATTGGAGACAAACACTTTCCTCTCTGGTCAATCTCTCATCAACTTCTTCAAGTACCACTTGAAAAGGAAAGTGAGAGTAGAGAGGCAAGTTTTGTCTAGCGAATGTTTTTAAAAAAGATGGGTGAATGTAGCAAGAATGGCACGTATGAATGACGAAGCCACCTTGAGCATAATCCTATGAACCCAGAAATTGAAAACAGAGGGTTACCCACTTGCAAACAAATGTGGTAACATATAACAATATTGACCAAGGTTACCGTGGTCTTTTTCGTAGGCTTTTCTTCCCACGGATAAACCTTACTTGCTTTCCCCTTTACACCATACATCATGACACTGTGATACACGATCCCTATTGATCGTTTTTTTTCCTCTTCCCCTTTTTTCCTCTTTTTTCTTCTTTTTTCATTTTTCTTTTCTTTTGTTCCTTTTCCTTTTTTTCTTTTTTCTTTTCTTTTTTTTTGTTCTTTTTTCCCTTTTACGATCCCTTTTGATCGAAAACCTACGCCACCTTTTTTTGTTTCTTTTGTTTTTTTCATCCCCCAAAAGAAAAGCTCTACCTTGTAACTTGTCCCATCTGTGTGCAGCCCTGTGTGGCCAATAAATAAACTTATCTATCTATCTATCTATCTATCTATCTATCTATTCCCAAAAATTACCCCAAAGATAAGTACTGGAATCGATTCACTCGGGTAAAGATTCCTCAAGGCAGTGCCCCAGCCTGGTCGCAGTCTAATGGCTGAAACGAGTAAAAGAAACGTATTTAAATAACATAGGTATATTTGTCCGACACATCTGATAGCGACATCGATTTTGCTGCACAAAGCTATCAACATTGGTACTAGCTGATGCTTTTCTTTTAACTTTTTGACTTGGTTATTCGAAACAGCTGTAAAGATATTTGATTTCGTAATGTAAATTATATAGGCAACTTTTCCCTAAATTCCTTCCTCACGTCTTTTATTATTTGTGGGATTTTCTTCTCTTCTCTGTCTGTCTTGTAAATATAGGATTGAAAAACACTTTATTATGTGTTTCGAGATTCAGTTCTGACAAAAAATTATTATCTCACATTCTCTCGCAAGTTTAGGAATTATTACGACGCTAACAATACGTACATAGGTACACACACTCAGATACACGCATGTGTGCTCGTGCGCTCATGTTTTTGTGTATATATATGTGTGTGTGTGTGTGTTTGTGTGTGTATATATGTATGCATATGCAAGTATGTATACATGATCACAAACGAGGTAGGACTGCAATAATTTATATGCAATCATTTAAGACTTTGGTCTTGCACCCTCTCTGTTTGATATCTGAAGTTATTAAAAGAAATGATAATAAAAGCTAGGTAAGCATAATTTATTGAAAAGCGCATCAAAATCGCGCCCAGGTGTATCTAATTTTTGTCAGCCGGTATGGGGGACATCTCAGCTTGTCTACGTTCCGCTAGGTCGTATATACTAGTGAAATAAAAACTAAATCATTTAATGTTGTGAGCAGGATAACTTATTATTAATATATTCTCTAGCCATATCGAGAAGAGTTAAACGTTGTCGAACAATATCTATACGAACCAAACATAGATAAGGGTGATAACTCAGACCTCTTCTTCCCCACCGCCCAAATATGAGGTCTCAATTAATTAAAAGTTGTATCAGTGAATTTTGTGAGAGAAAAAAATATTAAATGGACTGCGGAACATAACCGATTTTTTTGGCACAATATCGATTTTTTTTCATTTCCTTCGCTTTCTTAGTAATGTGAGACGGAGTTATTATTTCTGGAGAATACTTGTATGTTTGTTTGTGTGTTTGTTTGTTATATTAATTCTCTCCCTTTATTTCCCCAAACAACAGCTGCTTCCGAGAACATAACCATGAAGAAGTATGAAGGAGAAGATATAATGGATGAAGAAGGTTTAACATTTCATACATCTTAAAAATATAGACGATTTCTAACAAACCAAACCAAAACATACATAAATAAGAAAAATAAACTCAAAATAAAAAAAAAATTAACGTCCCATTTCTTCCTCCCACTGCAACAAAAACTCATTTTTACATCTAAAAACAGCAACAGAATGGAAGAAAGCAGAACATTCCATTAGCAACGATGAAAGAAGCTGTAATGAATGCAACTTATGCAGGTGCATCATCTATGAAAAATACTGAATTCGTAATGAAAGATATTTTGGTTAATTCAATATTAGCAAATAGTTAATATAATTCAATTAAGGATAGAATTGTCCACATGAGCTTTTGCTCTGTGCTAGAAGTATGAATTCTACGCGAAAAATACCATGCTATATATATATATATATATATATATATATATATATATATATAGATATATATATATATATATATATATATGTATATATACTTGCACACACACGTATACACGTGTGTATGTATAGTCCAGGGTTATGGCAAGTAAAAAGAAAACTAATTTCGCTACAAATTATGCATTGCATTTTATAAGGGAATAAATATTTTATAGAAAATGAGAGTAGCAGACATGACTAGGTAAACATATCGTTTTGCTGGTGCAACATCCCCACGTTCGATTTATGTAATTGCTGCTGTGCTGGACCCGTCATAGATGACACTTTAAATGATCACATTTCTATCTTGAAACACCTGGTTTCCATTTTGAGAGCTGAAATATTTCAATCCCGACACTGTTTGTGACTGCATTGTGCTTCAAGCTGACCATAGACTTTCTGTATGGAAGAAGCATTTCTACCTTCTGGGTATATGAGTGGATTCATCGCGGCCTACCGTCTTAGAAAAGAAAAAAGAAAACACGTAGCGTAATGTGGCTTGGGGTGAAGTGTGCCTAGGAAACAGATGAAACGATCGCTGTCTGAATGTTTCTGATAATAGAGCAGTCCGATTAATTTCGACCCAGACATCATGAAAAACATTAACAATAAACAACGCACGGGTTTGTTTGCATCAAGTTGGCCTCTGTAACACTGTTATAATGACAAATGATAGTTTAGTTGACCGTGGAAAGTTCTGATTTTCAAAGGTGCTGAAGAAATTAAAGTATATTCTTGAACAACAAGGAAAACACAGCATGGCCATTCGCCACGCTAGAAATAGCTGCGCAACCTGCGGTAAATTACACATTTATAAAAGGAACCTTGGCTCATGCAGTCTTACAAAGATTATAGAAAAAACGAGGGGTTGGTCACAGCTGGAATGCAATTATCCATTATTCTCATTGATGAGGGCTGACCTATGACTAAAGAACACCAAATGCACCAACTACGGGAAATATAGCATTTAATGATTCTCCAATTACTGAGTCAATACCACAAGCAAATCTATTTCATATGTGCACCTAAAAGGAAGTTAATTCAGCTAATTAGCAAATTAGCCATTCAGCTCTCGAGTTTATATGGATCCTGTGCATCTTCCATATATGAGACAACGATCTCTGGTAACCTTTCTATTAATCCATTGCACCTTTTGTGTGTCCATATTTTACGCTGGGTACACCATATGAAGTTCCTGCCTACACCTTTCCAACAAATCAAACAGGGCCACTTACCTGAGTGGGGTACGGTCCAGTCAAATATCAAAATATTACATGTACAATGAG
This sequence comes from Octopus sinensis, assembly GCF_006345805.1. NCBI lineage: Eukaryota > Metazoa > Mollusca > Cephalopoda > Octopoda > Octopodidae > Octopus > Octopus sinensis. Next base: position 38,791,273 of record NC_043010.1, read on the forward strand.
GCGCCTTCTGCAGTGTTTTTCTTCCTGCTAGACATAGTAGTAAAAAATTTCAGCCAAATGTCATGAGTAGAGAAAGTCATGTAATGTTAGAGACGTAATGTTCAGAAGAAAGTTAGAATTACTACGGTTAGAACTCGTTTGATCGCGAGCTAAACAGATACATCGTTTCTTCTTGTTGATTCTGGTATCGCTACTCCAACGAACTCTCCACTTCTACTCCATATCTACTCCGCCGAGACATACTTCTCGTTACTTCTACTGATACCTCATAAAACATTTTCTCCAATGATTCCTTCTCGAGAGGAATCGACTTCTTAGCCACGTTTTTCTGTCCTGTAGGAATTTAGAGAAATTTAAGCGTCAGAAATATCCAACCGCTATCGATTTTATCGATCTTACAAAACCATGAATTGTACTTTTCTTCGGACTAATTAAAGAAAATTACATGTGCAACTAATTCTCTTTAAAAAAAATAGAACAATGAATATCTAATAAGTGTTCCTGTTACAATTTTAAAAATTGCTGTAGGAATTTGTATTCTATAAGGTTGCTGAATAATTTTGTTGAGACCAGTTTTCAACGTAGCAGTCAGTTGTTCACTGTAGCTAATCGTTGGTTAACTGCAAAGTGATTTCCTAGTCTTCCGTGAATGAAGGTTGTTGTGTAATTGTTTCTTCTAACTACATTAGTCCCTTATAACGCTTTAAAAATAATGTTATAATCACAGCATTTAAATCGTCTTAATGAGAGCCATTAATGCAGCAGATCATAAGTTACTAGCAGATGTCAGAATACGTTCAGAAGTTCATGACCGAAGACACATGGATTTGAAATGATTCAATGAGATTATTTGCAGATAACCATCACATGATTCCATTGTTGCGGATAGAACTGGGGGAAGAATTTTAAAATCGACGCAGATTTTATTAATTCAGAGATCTACGGTGGTGATCGAAGTCGGAGATGTAATGATTGAAGCCTCAATTCATTATGTTCTGAGTTCAAATCACATTAAGGTCAACTGAGCCTTTCAACTTTTCAGAGTCGCTAAGATAAAGTACCAGTGAAGTATTACAGTCAGTGGTATAAAATATTCGCCCTGACCCACTCAGAAGTGCAGGCTTTTTTCTTAAACCTGAAACGAATTAAGACAGAGATTTTGGTTGCAAGCGAAAATGTATCAACACATTCTTAAGACCTCACCACATTTCCAGTTTTAAAGTGAGGCTTTCGCTCTCATTCGAACATCTCATCAACCACTGTCAGGAAAATACTCAGAAATAGCAACGTAATAACTCCTGACGACACTCGTTAAGGTTTTAAAACAGGTTATCTAGCCTGAACAAGAAACGCGGGGCATTCTCCATCGGAACATTTTTTCTATTGTTATAGCTTTATTCGATTAATGCTGAACTAGGTCTAAGCATGCACACGAATAAAAATAAAAGCAATATCAATATAAACAGCAAATAGCTGTGGTTTTGACGTAACTTCTATTAAAAGGTTTGGTGGTGGTGGCGAAAAACCAATTTCTTTCTTTCGTTAAATCACTTACATCAATTTACACCACTTTCTTTACATTACTCTTGAGAAATGTACGAAAATTATAATAACAACAACAACAACACAACAACAACAATAATAATAATAATAATAATAATAATAATAATCTCAATCTGTCATCATTCTTTCAATACTATAAATCTCCCACTAACATCCCAAATCAATGGCGCCATGCTTAGTTAACAAAGAAACCGCTGAATTAGTATATTTTTTCAGAATTTATTTATTTAAATTTTCAACATGTTAAAGTAATTTCGAATATGCGTTTATTTTAACAGTTAAATTCCAATATTGAAATCCAATATTTCAGAAAATTTTTTTACTGAATGACAAAAATGACATAAAAAAAAAAAGGAAATACGAAAACCCATCAACACAAATATAATCCGATTATTATGGATATTTTAAGTCCTCGATATAGAAAGTTTCAAATTTCAAATTATTAAAACTTTAAGAATCTCAATACCGAAATTAAATACTTTATTCTAGATGCTTAAAAAACTGTCGTGAATTGCAAATTTTAAAATTCTCATTATTGGTAATATTTTCTTGGAGATATATGACGGATTTAAATACAAAATAATTGAATTTTAAGAGAGAGTAAATTTGATGTGGTGACTGCAATTCATTTCCATCATTATAGTCACGTTGTGAATGATAAGTATAGATTTTTATTTGTGCCAGATTAGCCTTCTTCAAGCCTATTCATGATCAAAACCCAACAATACATCATCATCATCGGGTCATGTTGTAGAATATCTTTAAAAAAATATAGATTAGCAACATATGCAGTATTAATATCTAGAGGTAATATTTAGCCGTACTGAAATTTACCCATTTTTGATGATTACATAAGTTTTAAAAAGATATTTATCAGCGACAGAGACAAAATTAATAGCCAGATGTAATATTTATCCCTACTTATATAAGAATGTTCTGTTAAAACAAACTATACTTATTTCTTTATTGCCCACAAGAGGCTAAACATAGAGGGGACAAACAAGGATAGACAAAGGGATTAAGTCGATTACATCGACCCCGGTGCGTAACTGGTACTTAATTTATTGAAGCCGAAAGGATGAAAGGCAAAGTCGACCTCGGCGGAATTTGCTCTCAGAACGTAACGGCAGACGAAATACCGCTAGGCATTTCGCCCGGCGTGCTAACGTTCCTGCCAGCTCCCCGCCTTAGAACAAACTATACTGCAGTAGTTACCATGAGAGATGTGCAAAATCGACTCATGTTTATATCACTAGCGAGGAGAAAAATCCCCACCAACTCCTCTTCCGTGGCCACCAGTTCACGTAATTTCGACATACCTTGATCTCATCGGCGATGGACGCTTGACTGCTAGAGATAGTTGCGACTTATTTTCCCGCTAGTGATATATAGAAAAATAGGTGCTAGTGTCGCGATTAGCCAGTGAGCTTATTCTAAATTCTTATAACGTCACTAGCATGATTTGTTATTCTTTTTTATCGATCGAAGACGGATGAGATGTGAAAGGTTATCAAGATGGATTTAGAAATCATGATTTTCCATTCCAGTCAAATTTTCAAACAAATTAAAAAAAAAGACAAAAAAACAAAAAACAAATATTTCTTCAATAGAAATGTGCCTTACTTATATTTTAAGATGGTAGGCCGAGATTATCGATTGTGGGTAGAGTTTTATGCTATTTATAACCGGTCGAGCGTCGAGATAAGAGAGTTGTAGTCGAATGGATTTAACGTTGAAAGTGCTCGAAGATACGTAGCTCAGAACTTCGACCAAGTATTCTAATCGCTATCGACTAAACAGACAAGAGTGGTATAGTGTGGATCAAGAGTTCCTGTTTACTAATTATAATTATAAATACTGAACCGGCGTATGCGACAAAGGAGAGTGTAGTATATCTAATAATCAGTTAAAACTTCATTGGCTCGAATCCTATAATCGTTAATACTTAGTAGTCGAGGCGATGTGATTGATGTCTGAAATGACAAAAATTAACACAGCAGTATCTTTAGTATTTCTAATTTAGGCCAGCAATTTGAGGAGGAGTTAGTCGATTAAGTACTAGAGTCGATTCGTTCGACTAGAATTCTTCAAGGTCTAATGACTAAAAAACGTAAAAGATAAAAGTGAAAAAAACTCGTGATCACGAAGATTGTTTGGAAGAGTAGACGATTAGCAGCAAGTTAGCACTTAGCTCAAAGCAATTAAAGTGGTAGACACACACACACACACACACACACACACACACACACACACACACCACATACACACTCAAACACACACACACACACAACACACACACACACACACACACACATATATATAGCCACAACAGGATACACCAGACGTTCCATTCACTTCCCAGCGTCCTTTTCTTGCCGTCTTTTTTGGAATATAGATTTACTAGGAGGAGTAAATTCCTAAGTCCCTCGGTCCTGCCCTTTTTAGTCGCCTCTTACGCCACGCAGGGAATACAGCGATTGCTTTATACCAATTCCCCTCACCAGTCGCAGGTAGGGTTGCTAGTTAACCCATAGCTGGGGCCCTTACAGGTGCTACCACTCCAGGCCAGAGTAGACCTGGAAACGATAGTGGCTAAGAGGTGATTCCAGACGCCTCAAACCCTGAAACCGGGGCCCCAGGGTCCCACTACCGGATGTAGTTCATAGTCATACTCTGTGATACATAATAAGATTTAAAACAGGGTTAAAAAATCGTTCAAGATTCATTGTTCCAATAAATAATATGAATCAATTCACAATTTTGAATTTTTAAAAATTCTTACAACGTTACCAACATGTTTTGTAATTTTTTTTTATCGATCGAAGAAGGATAAAATGAAAAAGATGACCAAAAATGGTTCCTATTCCAGTCATATTTTCAAACCCTTTTGCAAAGAAAAGAAAATCACGAAACGAAGCGAAAGTAATAGAAAAAAAAAGAACAATAAACAAAAACAAAGCAAAAGTAACGTTACATCCAATGGAGATTCTTCGATTTAAAGCCAATGTTTTTGGTTCTGTCTGAAACATAAAACAAAAACAACACACGTTCTACAGAATGATTTCACTTAAAGAATCTGTACTTTAGATACAGGAAATGTATTTTGGAAGCGTTGATGTATAATCTTAAATTTTTTGGGTTATTTCTTTCCTCTTTTCTTCATTTTTATTGATACACGCTGTTTTCTAAAGGCAAAAACTGCTTTCTCTCTACATGTAATTGTTAGTCTGGCAATTTCCTTTTACTATTTGTGTATGGATTTCTGTTTCTACTTTTAGTTTGAATGTCAAAGATTGTTTATTCCAACATGTATGCACTATTTCTGCTGTTACTGTGCATTGTTACCGAGGAGATAACACGCAGTTATGCGAGATAGTGTGGTAGGCGTACAAACGAAGATGATCAACTCTCTCTGAAAAGCTAAAATGTTGAAAAACAAAAAGAGGAAAAAAACAACAAGAAATTGAGAAGTAAAAGAAATTTGAGAAAAATATTGCTTTCTGTTTAAAAAAAATTCTCATATTTATTTAAATTTTATATTTTTTATCCAGCATGTTCCCTAAAATTGAAACAATCAAACAAACAAGAACGACGATATAAAATGGAAAGGTAAAAACATAAATGCGAAAATATATAAACGAAACTCCAAAAATTTTACGAAAAAGAATACTTGACAGAACTATAAATTCTGAATTTACAAGCTCCACGCTAATTTTATTTTTAATTTATCCCATTCATGTGAAACCACTTATTCAATTTCAAATCCTTGATGTAATTTTATACCAATTGCTATTTTTACTTTTGTTATGTTACGATTATATTATACTTTAGTTTGATTTTAATTATTACTTACTACATATAATTCAATTGTTATTATTATTTTTATTGTTAAACTGAAAGTATCTGACATAAAATAGAGAAAGGTTTTTGTTACACTTTTAACACGTAATACTGAAATAGTGGAGAAGATATGATATTGCTATGGGCTCACCCTGGGCAAGAAGTCCTCGATTTTTAGGGAAACACACAGACAGACACACATATTCTCGTTTTATATATATATATATATATCTATATATATATATATATATATATATTATATATATATGTGTGTGTGTGTGTATTTCCTTTTGGGATTTGGTGCAAAATTCTTATATGAGTTCGTGTTTTGACTCTCAAAACTATTAAAAGGTTGCAAGACGCAACGAAAAATTTAGGAAAATAAAAAAACAAAAAATTGAAAAATTTTTACCGGTAGGTGTGTTATATTATAAGGCACAAAAGAAAATGACTCTCCCTAGAAAACAGTATATATATTATATATAATATATATATATATATATATATATATATATATATATATATACTAATATATATATATATTATCTATATTATATATATATATATTAATATAGACGTAGGAGTGGTGTGTGTAAGTAGCTTGCTTATCAACCACATGGTTCCCGGTTCAGTCCCACTGCGTGGCACCTTGGGCAAGTGTCTTCTACTATAGCCTTGGGCAGACCAAAGCCTTGGGAGTGGATTTGGTAGACGGAAGTGAAAGAAGCCCGTCGTATATATGTTTATATATATATGTATGTGTGTGTATATATTTGTGTGTTTGTATTTGTCCTCCCAGCATCGCTTGACAACCGATGGGTGTGTGTTTACGTCCCCGTAACATAGCGGTTCGACAAAAGTGACCGATAGAATAAGTACTAGACTTACAAATAATAATCCTGGGGTCGACTTGCTCGACTCAAGGCGGTGCTCCAGCATGGCCACAGTCAAATGACTGAAAGAAGTAAAAGAGTAATATATATATATTCTGAAGGTGAAATATATACATATATATATATATATATATATATATATATATATTATATATATATATATATATATATATATATGCATGTTTAGGAACACCCGAGATGGTAAAGAAACCGCTTAAGACAGAGTTGCCGTATAAACCTCTTAACATCACGAATATTTGTTAACAGTAATGAAAAATAATTTCGTTTTCATTCATTGAAGAATAGTTGAAATATCTAAGAATATAAAATAACACAATGAAAATAAATTTAAAAAAAGAGCATTAAAACAACAATAAAACAAAGCGTTTGAAATAAACGAACAGAAATTCAAAAACATATGAAACCCAAAACAAAAATAATATACTACATAGGACTGCATAAAAAAACATCTAAAAAGTAGAGGTAGAAGGATAAATAATATTTCTTGAAATCATTCTGTATTAGTTGTTTGGACAGGAATGGAGGAATCGAAATTGCCAAAGACTGGAAAATAAGAAGGAAAAAATAAGAGGAAAGAAAAAACGTTTAGTGGCGTTAAGAAACCTAAGATACGCGATTTATTTATATAAAAAGATATGACAACGAAGAAAATTCACTTTCTGTTTCAAATATTTGCATTTTAATAAGACCAAATGAAAACAACGTCGAAATGACAAAAGATATATATCTATGTATACGATATATATATATTTATTATATACATATACATTATGTATGTCTATCTATCTATCTATCTATCTATCTATCTATCTATCTATCTATCTATCTATCTATCTATCTATCTATCTATCTATCCATACATATATATATACATATATATATATACATAAATATACATATATATAAATACACATATTAATATACACATATATGTCGACACGCATACATGTATACAAACACCGATACAAACATATACATATGTATGTATATATATATATATAAGCATCTATAGACGTATACACACACACACACATATATATATATGTATATATGTATGTATATACATATATATACGCATATATTTATAATTATGTATATATATATATATATATATATATATATATATATATATATATATATATCAGGAAATGCAATTTATGACTCTCGAATGAACTTTTGTCAAAATTTGATTGGAAGCGAAAATGTTTGATGGCGTGTGGAATTGCTAGGAAAGGCGTACAGAACCAACTAATGGCTTGTATGTAAATCAGCCTACCATAGTTTCTGCGTTAAGAACAGAGGCGTAGAATTTCTAATTTTATTTTAACCTTCCACCGTACAATTTTAAAGATGACACAAACTAATTTTGTCTCTGCTGAAGTCGATTAAAACGGTGCCGTTATCTAAGCAGAAATTATCCTTTTATTCACTTCTGGCGAATTACATAGTGGAAGGGCAGTCATTTTTGATAATTGTAGAGCTATGTTTATAATACGCACCTTTGAACCCAGTGCAGGGTTTTTTTCTTTGCCTGTCATGGCTGTCCAAGTTGTTAGAGTAATTTACATAGTACTTAAAATAGTTACCAGACTCATAAAGGATACTTTTGTTGTGGTTTTTATTCTAGTGTTAATAGCCTCTTCTCTACTAAAGACAAAAACACTCCGATGGTGAAATCAAGGACATTTCTATATGCACCAGGGTGTTTGGGAATCATTAAAGGACTTGGGGATGAGAAGTAACTTCTTGCTCCCTCATCTGTTTCCACAAAACGTTGCTTCGTGGGAAAAAAAGGGAGCATAATATAGATATTTAGTAAATATGTTAGATGAATATTGGTTTCGAATTTTGGCACTAACGATTCTGCCAGCTCACCACATTTATATTAAATGAATACTGATTTCAAATTTTGGCACAAGGCCAGCAATTCTGGGAGAGGGGATACGTTGATTACATCGTCCCCCAGAGCCAAACTGGTACTTATTTTGCTGATCCCGAAAGTGGAAAGGCAAAGTAGACTTCGGTGGGATTTGAACTCAGAATATAAAGCCGGATGAAGTGCCTCTAAGCGTGTTGCCTGGCGTGCAAACGATTCTTCTAGTTCGCCGCCTTTTGTTACCTGAATATCGCCATTACTATTTGTATTTCATAGAATTATCTAAAGAGAGTATAAAAGGGGTAATCTAGTTATTTTCCTTTGGCTCTTTATTTGCACTTCACATCATTTCGTTGGATAACGCAAGAAAAGGTCGCCATATTTGCCCTCTCTACTGAAAAGATAGAGGACTGAATCAATCACTGTCTAAAAAATAGAGGACTCATTAAAAAACGTATCAACGATCAAGTCTAAACAGGTTTTGACTAAAGACATGAAGATTAACCTGGGGCTATACAATAATAATATTCTACAGTCATGTTCGTTCGTCTGTTTAATATCAACAAAACTTAAGAGTATTTAGGGAGATGATATTTTGTTGTATTTCTGTATATCATACTTGGCAAATCTTATAAGAATTTTCAATACTCTCGTTAGTTTTTATAAATTTTCTAATATTCTAAATGCATATTGACGTCTGCAATAGTCTAAATATATTTATTATATTAACACAATTGTTAAGTTATTTTACGCAAACTTAAATTCATGTAAATAATATATATATATATTGTTGTTTATATTTATTTTACACCAACTAAAATACACAGAGAAGTGCTGCAATTATTTACTTCGCCTGGAGTTTATGGTTTGTTCATTTCGCAAACAAAAATATTTATTTTTAGAAGGTGTATAATAGCTAGCTTCCTCAAACAATGCTTATAAACATGGATACGTATGTACATACAAACATACGTACATACACATACATACATAATATATATTGTCAAACATTTTAAAACTTATATTCGTATGTCGTCGTACACATGTGCGTGTACACATATATACATACATATTTGTTTGTGTGCATATAGATATATATATAATAGGTGCAAGTGTGACTGTAATGGTAATAGTAGTAGTAGTCGTAGTAGTAATAATAATAATAATAATAATAATGGTAATAATAATAATAATAGTAATAATAATAATAATAATAATAATAATAATAATTGGGAATATTATTCTAAACTTACAGGGGAAAATTCAATTGATAAATATTAAATCAAATTTCACAAAATATAAAATGGAAAAAAACACCTTTTGTCAATTCATATTTATTATCTTGTACTTTACTTAATCATTGGTATATCTTTTTTATCTTATATTTAATTTTTTTTATATAGGATGTTATTTTCTTTGTATATGGTATAATTTAATTTTTTTTTATTGTTGAATTGATAAAAGGTGGTTTTTCTCTAATTTATATATATGGGCGCAGGCGTGACTGTGCAGTAAGAAGTTTGCTTCGCAAACCAGATGTTTCAGGGTTCAGCATTATTGCATGGTCTCTGGTATGTATGAGTGTGCATGTGTATGAATATATGTATGTAGCTATGTGTGGTTTGTGTGTCTTTGTTTTGTGTTTGTGTCCACCACGGCTTGACAGCGAGTGTTGGTCTATTTACGTCCCCGTAACTCTGCAGTTCGAGGAAAAAGTGTCGATCGAACTATTACCCGACTGGCGATCAATTTGTTCGACTAAACTCCTTGAGTCCGTTGTCATAGGATGGTGCTATCCAATGACTGAAACATGTAAAAGATAAAACAAAGAGATAACTAATTTCTACTCATTTACCAAAAAACGATATTTCACAGAACTCAATGCTTAAACGTAAAGCATTCTGCAATACATACTATTTTAAAAGGTTTATAATCGCCAGTGTACTGTGGTACATGTTTTTACACTTACTTTGTAGGTTTTAATTAAATCGTGCGAGTGATACCGCTATACATATATGCATATACAAACCAAAGAGGAAAATAGAAATTTTCGGAATTATTTATTCGTCAATACACGTGTTTCCTTTTCCAGTAAGAATTACAAAGATTTACATATTATATTCACATGTAAGGAATTTTCATCAGAGAGATCGATCGTCAGACAGGGAAATTTTTTTATACTACGAAAATGCGGAAATTTGTGGATATGGAATTTATCCTACCTATATAGTATACGCACGCGCACACACATGTATGTATTTGTATTAATGCGTTTTTGTTTTTATGTCATAATAAAAAAAAACATTAAATTTAAGGAATACGCAATATATATATATATATATATATATATATATATATATATATATATATATATATATATATTGTGAAATAGAAAAATGAATAATCTTGTTGCAGATTAATCAAAAGTTTAACCGATACCTTGGTAGCAAAAATCACAGCAGAAGACGGCACGGTTGGAGGTACAACCATATGGTGTTGCAACCGTGCGTTGGTGCGGATAATTGAATTTTAATATTATTATTTCTGTTCAATCTTCGTTCAACTCCATTTCTTCAATTCACTAATAATATATATATATATATATATATGTATATGACTCAAAGAAAGTTAGAGGTTGTGAATCCAACCCACTAAAGGATAATATATATCCAATATACTGCTGGTAGAATCTCCGATTATTGATACACATGTGGTTTTTATTGCATTGCAATTACATTACCCAGTGTACTAAATGGGTGAAGGTAAAGAGATATTTTACCATTAATTTAAATAGCAATAAGAAAATGGAGGGGATCAATAGGTGGTTCATCAACTTTTAGACATATTATGTTAACTTATTTATTTATTTACTAAACTGAAAATTACAATAATATACATACATATAACATATTATGGTTTACATATAAGATATAAAACATAGTATATTAATGTTTGTTATTTTATAATAATTACTGGTATCCTTATTCATTACTATATTTTATACCTTATATGTAAAGCATAATATGTTATATGTATATATATTATTGTGATTATCAGTTTAGTAAATAAATAAATAAGTTAACATAATATAATGTCTAAAAGTTGATGAACCACCTATTGATCCCCTCCAACTTCTTATTGCTATATATATATATATATATATATATATATATATATATATATATATATATGTGTGTGTATATATATATATATACACATATATACACACGTATATATAAGTAAAAAAACTAAGGAAATTAATTCTTTCAAATGGGTGCATAAAATATCCAATTCACTGGGACATCAATTGAATATCGCAGAAATAGGGATATAAACCAAATTTCAAGCAATTAATTAAATAGATTCAATTGACCATCTGATAATTTATTTATATTATAATATAACATAGTATACTGTGAATATAAAATAATACAAGGTAACCTAAAAAAAATATTAAAATATCAAACAAGCCAACAATTTGTTTCGACTTATAAACATTATTTGGTTTATAAACAATTCATATCCATTCCATATCTCTTCAGAGCTTTGGTTCAAAAGACACGAAATTTCGTGTGAAGGACGGCTGGATTGCAAAAAAATTAATTGAAATGCCTATGTTTAGGAGCATGAGGGCTAACTTCTCAACTGCATAACAATGACAATAAATAAACAATAGATAAATAAATAAAGTTATAACAGACAACAAGAAATTAAGTAAATAAAATCTACGACTATCGAAATATGTTTTCATATATCTCAAATAATATCAATCCAAATTCGTTTAGGTCGAAGACAATCTTCGGCAATTTTTAAATAATTGCCAACGATTATTTTAATGATCCCTATTTAAGTAACTTCAAATTTAGTTACTTCTGAAAAACAAGTAATATTTTGATAGCCATTATTTTAACGTAACTCTATATCTACGGCGTAATATAGGTTGTAGTTATTGAAGTTTGAAGTTGATGTTCTAAGCTGATGTCTTTTACGGAATTCTTCCCCCGATAAACTACGTAAATAAAGAACATTTTTTGTTAGTTACTCTAAAATCATTTTATATCGGTAACTTTAGATAAAAGAGAAGAGCTGTTAAATATTACCAATATAATACTACATTATCATTGATATATATTTACACGTTTTATTAGTCTTTAGATTAAGTAAGACCCTGATACATTATGTTATATTATAATATAAATAGATTATTAGATTGTCAATCGAATCTCTCTATATAATTCATTGTGTGTGTGTATATATATATATATATATATATATATATATATATATATATATATATATATATATATATATATATATATATATATACATATACATACGTACATACAAACATACACAAATACATACATATATATATATATGTATATATATATATATATATGCATATACATATTCATATACGTGTATATACAGACATAGCTACACACACATACACATTCTTGCTTAAAAGCCGCACTCCATGCGAACTTTTTGGCTAGCTCCGGCAGAGAGATAATCCGGCGTACGGCCCAAAACTAAAGGATGAATTGATAATAAAGCATTTTTTGGTACCCTACCGTCTCAGATTTCTAGCATAGAGTATCACATTTGGAGAATTTTGTATTACTGTGACCTTTGGAGATTACCATAAAGCAACAGGATAAACAACATTCTTGGTTTTACCATTTGGTATGATTATGAAGAGATTGTTGCTATTTCCAACTCTGGAACAGGCAACATAGCGCTGACCATGGGCAAATCATTGCTGCATGAGGTGAAGTCCAACGATTGCTAGTGATTGTCTTTGACTTGTTAATTGACATTGCAAAACTAACTCTTATTGAAAATTTATATCTCTTGAATTCAAGTGTCATGTCTACTGGAATCAGTGGAATTCTTGGAATAAGCACATTTTCTCCTTTTCCTTTCCAATGGGGATTGTTACTTTCAAAAAAATGCGGTTGTATTTGCCTAACAATCAGTCTTTTCCCATTGCACAGTTTTGGAGGTTTCAGATTTCTCAAAAGCATGATTGGAACTCCTTTCCTTAATGTCAGTTACAGAGAAGGCGTTCCAGAAGAATCCATGGAGTTAAGAAACTCAGTAGGATAATTCACAGCATCATTGTGGTCCACAGCATTATGAACTTAGGGAACAGTTTTCCTCCGTATTGATTGACTGCATAAATTCCAATTGACAACCTTGACAGTTTCATTCTTTGGTGCAAGTAGGACTCTTTCAAAAAGTCAATCATGGTCTTGAAAATTATGTCCAATGTTTGGGCAAACGTTGGTAATCAGCTCTTCTATAGTTTTAACCAAAATGCCACAGGCATTTGAAAAGGTGATGTCTCCATAACTGTTTTGCTGAATGCTTCCATTTCCCTGATCCAGCAGCTGAGCTGCAAATCTTACAGCATCAAAATCTCTGAGTAAACTGACTCCACCGAAAGTCTGATCTGGCCGAAAGTTCGATTTGGGCGGAAGTCCGATTTAGGCCGAAAATCTTCAATATTTCCTTCTTCATTATTTCCTTCTGTGAGCCTCAATTAAAAAAAAACTCCGGGGAACTTCGAAACCGCATGAACACGAAACCTCTCACTCTTAACTTGGATCTAGTTCTAAATGAACTGAATTGAAAATATTTTTGAAATTCAAAGTTTTGGTATTTCTTTAAATTCAGTTTAAAATAAAACCGTGTAAGTACACAAATTTTTGGAAACCTCATCCAGACCTCATCGCAATGCTGGAAGTCCAAGTACCATATGAAGGGCAGATTGTCAATCCCGGGATAAACATGATTCCAAAACGGTATAATATATCTAAATAGAACAAATTTAGGCTAAAATACAGGGGTCCAGGATGGACAGACAGAATTTCACTTTTATATACATACATACATACATACATATATATCTATATATCTATATCTATGTGTGTGTATGTGTGTGTGTGTGTGTGTAGGCGCAATGGCCCAGTGGTTAGGGCAACGTACTCGCCAGACCGGGCGTTGTGAGTGTTTATTGAGCAAAAACATCTTAAGCTCCACAAGGCTACGACAGGGAGTGGTGGCTATCCCTGTTGTGCTCTTCCGCCGCAACTCTTTCTCAGTCTTTCTTCTGTTGGCGCCTACTCGCTGAGCCAGTTGAGTGGTGTCATTTGAAGGCTAAAACAATGTAAAGTGCTTTGTGATCAGCGATGTGTAGCAACATCTGACAGCCTGGTCGGTCACGGTGATTGCAGTCATATATATATATATATATATATATATATATATTATATATATATATATATATATATATATATAGATATATATATATGTGTGTGTATGTTTTTAAAGACTCCGCCGGTTACGACGACGAGGGTCCCAGCTGATACGATCAACGGAACAGCTTGCTCGTGAAATTAACGTGCAAATGGCTGAGCATTCCACACAGACACGTGTACCCTTAACGTAGTTCTCGGGGATAATCAGCGTGACACAGAGAGTGACAAGGCTGACCCTTTGAAATACAAGTACAACTCATTTTTGCCAGCTGAGTGGACTGGAGCAACGTGAAATAAAGTGGCTTGCTCAAGGACACAACGCGTCGCCGGGAATCGAACTCACAACCTTACGATCATGAGCCGAATGCCCTAACCACTAAGCCACGCGCCCTCCGTGTGTATGTATGTATGTATGTATGTATGTATGTATATGTATATATATACATACATACACACACACACACACACATATATATATATATATATATATATATTATATGTATGTATGTATATGTATATATACATGTGTGTGCGTGTGTGTGCGTGTGTACACAAGCATGGCGCGTGCATCTTTGTATGTGTTTCTGTATGTGTGTCTGTTGAAGTGGGTATAAAATTACCTTTAGAGACCTGCAGGAAATGAGATGAAACAAAGAATCAACAGCAAATTTGAGCAACAAAGCAGAAGATGATACGTAACAGCTGAAAGAATTTACCTGAGTAGTGTAATATGGAGGAATATGTATTGATCTTTGATAATTTTAGGCTATTTACTATTCATTTGCCATTTCTCGTATGTTTTCATAGAAGTCAGGAGATCATTATGTATATGTTTAAATATTTATATATTTATGCCCGAATGCAAATTTGTATGTAATCATGTAATTATATATGCATATATGTATGGCCATATTTATGTACGTAATGGATACATATGCACAAGCACACATATATACACACACACATACATATATATGTGTGTGTATGTTTGTATGTATGTGTGCATGTTTAGCGAAATGTTATAAGATCATTAAACGATCTATGCAGCATAATACAATATCTTGTCTCTTTGTTTCCATTCACTGGAATCATCTACTTACCTGCATAACTACTTTGCTTAACTACTTAACTGCATTGCTCCAAGGTTTTTTGCAAATATATCATTTATTAATGTAAATGGGTATGTGTACATCGAAATGCATATTTCATAAACATATTTTTATCATGTACATATTATATGTTCACAAGCACATTATCGCATCATACAGACACAACGAAACACGCTATTGTGTATATGTGTGTGCTTGTATTAAATATATGAAGAGCCGTTGATGTATTTATTAATATGAACTTTCGTGAAAATATATGTATTGTGAACATGTGCTTCAGAGAGTTTGAGAGTGCGCACTTTAATAGCGTTGATAAATGAAGATAATTTATCATCTAGTATCATGGTGTGGAGTGTAACGTGAGATGTGT
>NC_043010.1:38812207-38827207 GCF_006345805.1 Octopus sinensis
CAAGGAAAGTTAAGCAACAACCATCAGAGCATAACAATTAGTTAATTCTACATAAACTATTTTCTCGACAATGTATATTTTAATTCACGCATGTTCTGTCACTATTAATGCTTAAATACGAATCAATATTTGGAATAAATCATCAACTGGAATAGATTTGGGAATAACGATTTTAAAACTAATAGCAACTAAATCTATTAAGTTTGCCATATATAATGTCGTTAACGCGTTTCTGTATTTAGTTATGAAGGTTATAACTCTGGGATTGCTTTGGATCAATGCTGTAAAATATTTTGTATGTAAAGTCAATAGAGTCTAATGCTGTCTGGTGTGTTATATATTTATCCACTCACACTTATTGTCAAATCTACATCCGTGGCTGTTGATTTCTAATGAATATTCATTGAACAGAAAAGATTTGGGTGATCACAATGCGTTGAGGCGGTGACACTGACTGTTGCTTATAACAGGCAGCCAGGACAGGATGTTGGTTTCCTCGTTTTATGATATTCATTTTTGGTATCATATGTTTTAAGTTATACATACATGTGCACACGCCCACACAGAGCATGCATACATATATCTATATGTGTGTGTGAATGTATATATGCTTATATAAATATATATATATATATATATATATATATATATATATATATATATATATATATATATGTATATATACATATATACACACATATATACATATACATATATACACGCACACAGATAATATGAAAGAGTACATGAGAAACGTCACTTCTCCGTTGCGTAAAGTAACTGCACCTGCAGTAGATGTCATCGCTGCTGCAGATGAAGGACAGTTCTTGTAGCCAGCTTGAAAGCGTGTCAAAGATGATTAATAAACATGAAAAGTCTACGTTGACCTACGATCGCCAGCTGAAGCGTACACACACAAACACGCACACATACACGCACACGCACAAATGCATGTGTGAGCCCGCGCGGGTGTGAGTGTATTTGTCTCGCGTAAAAAATAAAACAAAACCACGAAGACGCGGTAAAGGTACAAACAAACAAACAAGGTGCATTAGATTGACGCTCAGGACGATTAGAAGAGGTCTTTAACGTTTCGAACCTACGTTCTTCTACGGAAAGGAGAGATGAGGAGAGAGAAAATAAAGAGAGAAGAACAAGTGAGTCTCAATTAAAATCTCATTATGTGCTGAAATGAGCGGAAGACGAATAAATGAGCTTCAGAGTAGGTGGCAAGGGTAAGAGGTGGGGAGGCAACATTGATTTGGTATACGTGCATGTAAGCAAGCACTTGTATGTGTATGTAGCAAGTTGTATTTATGCGGGTGTATACGTGTGTATGTGTGCGTGAGTCTTTCTGACGCATGTGCCCATGAAGCTTCCAGGCGCGCGCTGTCTACGTATTTGTTCGTGGTGTGTATTTGTGTGTGCGAGCGTACATGTCTGCGCACACATACACATACACACAGATATATACATACATATATACATACAGACAGACACACAGACACACACACAAACGTATATATTCCAACTGGATCGATATCCTTTTACTTGTGTATTTATATCCCCCGAGTTTTTAATAGCACTTAGTAACCCGAACTTTATTTGATCCATAAGTCTGATAGTTACCAAGTCTTCAGTTGTCATATAAATAAGAATTTGCTCGAAGATATTTGGTTATGGAAGTGAGTATTACTGTTTTTTTTTTATTTCTTCTATGTATCTATTATTCATGGTTAATATTTTGCTTGCAAAATATTTTGTGTGGGTGGAACAGGCGCATACTTTGACGAAATACCTGGCTGTAATTTAGAAATGTCTCAGTACCGTTTGTTTCCAATTCATACCCTACAAGAAAGTTTAACTTCTATCCTCTAAAAATCCTTATGCTGGTTAGTATTTATGGCGCAGTGATCGCTTTTGCAACCATAATTTAGTTCAGACATAGGCAACTTTTTTTCAAGAAGCAGGCAGCATGAAATACGAATCACCATCTGAGCGGGCCGTGCTATTAAAAATATTCAAGGTTATATCTCGTTAAGCGTGTCATTCAAAAAGTGTTGCTGTCCGCAGTTTTCCAATGATTCATTTAGTTTAACATCGAAGGGGTTGGGCGTGGTACTATAATCCTTAATAGGATATTTTTGATTAATCCTGTCGATGTAGTTCATGCTAAGATTTTGGGTGACACATTCTAACCGTGACTTTCTCATTTTAAAGGGGATAATTGATTATGTTATTTGAGCACACACACACACACGCACACACACACACACACACACACACACACACACACACACACACACACACACACACACACACACATATATATATATATATATATATATATTTACGTACATGTACTTGCATAGCAAGTGACTTAATCTGAGATCGTGCATTCTTAAGAATATCATTTCTCTTGCTCGCATCTTTCAATGCAACGTATATATATATATATATAACGGGAAGCTTTATGAAAATAGACAAAAGACGAAGGCAGGTGGAAAACAAACAAACAATTGTATTAGTATGGCGCTCAGGAAATATAAATAAAACAAGTCTTTAACGTTTCGAGCCTACGCTCTTCAACAGAAAGATACACAGAGAGAAAAAAAACACAGAAAGAAGGAGAGAAAAAAAATGCGTGCAGTAACTAACGAATCAACATAATATATATATATATATATATATATTATATAAAATCCATTCTGTCTGTCTGTGTGTATGTCTTTTAGGATCTCAGACATCCTCCATCTGATTGCGCTCAAATTTGATATGTAGATACCGACGGTATGAAGGCGTGTATAAGTCTTGAAATAAATTACAAAAATCGATTCCAGGTGAGAATGCGATCGATAAAGCCGTGGGAACGTGCATTTGTAAAATCATTATTCTTGGAATAGAAAAAAAGTCTTTATTTCTTCTTTTGCTGGTGTCTCAAATTTAGGTTAAATCAGTGTTTCTCAAAGAGGAGACAAGTTGTTTTCAGAAAATTTAGACGGGGAGCGTTTTGCTCGTATATATATATATATATATATATATTATATATATATATATAATTCAAATAAGTTATCATTACCTCTGAAAATAATGATAAGGTGGGCAGCAAACGTAATTCAAATTAGCAAAATATATAATAAAAAGTCAGTATTGGATGTAATGGGAGTGGTGGTGGTGGTGGTGGCGTTTTTTGAGGTAGTGGTGTTGGCGAGGGTAACAGTAGTATTGGTTACGGTGGTGGTGGTGATAATTTTCATTGTAGTAATAGTGGTGGTGATCGTCGTAATGGGGCTTGATAATGAAAGTGACAATGCTGGTAGTGATGGTAGCGGTAGTGGTGATAATAATGTTTACGATGGTAAAAGTGGTGGTAACGATGGAGATGCGGGTGATGATGGTGGTGGTGGTGGTTGTTATTGTGGTGCTGGTATTGGTATTCTGTTATTCTTGTATTTGTTTCAGTCATCTGACTGCGGCCATGCTGGAGCACCACCATGAAGGGCTTTAGTCGAGCAAATCGATCTCAGGACTTATAAATTTGTAAGTCTAATACTTACTTATTCTATCGGTCTCTTTTACCGAACTGCTAAGTTGCCAAGCGATGTAGGGGGGACAAACTCTGATGCAGACACACACATACACTCATAAACACATATACGATGGGCTTTTTTCAGTTTCCGCCATACTAAATCACTCACAAAGCTTTGGTCGGTTATAGAAGAAGACACTTGCTCAGGATGCCACACAGTGGTACTGAACCCCGTACCATGTGGTTGGGAGGCTTGCTCATGTTGATATAGCGAGGGTGTTGATCCGAGTGTTTGTGGTCGTGGTGGTGATGATTTTAGTGGCGATGATGATGGTGTTGATGATGATCATCATGATGGTAACATATGAATGCGGAGATGACATTTCCTTTTGGAATTGTTAATTAATTAAAATGTATTGAAAAATTTTAACCGTCGAGATTTTTCCATCTTTGAGATTAATTTTAGGATGAAAACAAAATATAAAAGAAAGGAAACCGATTTTCGAATGTGATCTCTCGCTCTCTCTCACTCTCACTCTGGTCTCTCCTCCCTCTTTCTCTCTCTCACTCTCACTCTGGTCTCTCCCCTCTCTCTCTCTCTCACTCTCACTCTGGTCTCTCCCCTCCCACTCTCTCTCCTCATCTCACTTTCGGACACTCACACAAACACACACACTGTCACTCAGATACACAAACATACATGCATACATTTTCAGATATACAAACCTACACAGGCACACGGAAAGCGATGCAAACAACCACAGGCACACACAAACATACAAATGTGTACGCAATGAGATGGATATATGCCCCAGTGAAAACACATATATTTTCTAGTATATATAAGCGATTACACGTGAGTATATGCATTATATAAATATAAATATATATATATATATATATAATATATATATATATATATACTCTTAAGTAATATACTATAACACAATATAATACAGCAGATATAAAATACCTTACGATGACCTACAGTAAATGGAGTAATAACGGGGAAAATTCTTGCAGATAAGTTTTACGAATGATAACACTCTCCTCGGAGAAATAAAATACACCATTTTTAATCTCTTACATGGAGAACAATTAATGGTAGTCCTTATGTATATGTTCATGTATATAAATATATATATATATATATTATATATATATATATATATATAATATATATATATATATATTTATTTATACACACATATATACATATATATATATACACGTTTATATACATTTATATAAATATAAATGTATACACATATGTACATGTATATAAATATATGCATATATGTATATATATATATACATATATATATATATATATTGTCGGTAATTTGGTACGATCGTTTCATGCTACATCATGTTATTAAAGTGGTAGTGGGATGATAGACTAATAATGTCTTAGAGGTTGCCTACTACTACTTAGCATTCTTTAACTTTAACTTTATTTTACCCCTTCCTATATCTATAAATAGAAAAACTCTTTGTCTCCATTCAACCGAATATCCCTCTCTCCCCCCTAGCAGATCGAAATAACTAAAAGAAAAATCTGCAGCCAGAAGATAGATTCAAACACTATAATGTTATTAACAATCAAATCAACCTCTCTGTCTGTATATTTACCCTCTTAATAATGTTAGCAATTGACATGGAAATAAGTATATGTATTGATGGAAAACCTTTATGAATGGGTGAAGATTGCTCAACATTTTAAAACTGATGTAATACTTACAATGTTTAATAAAATGATGTAGCATGAAACGAAACGATCGTAACAAATTACCGAAGATATTCTCGTTGCTTACTTTGATTATAATCACCCCATGGATTTATATGGATAATATCGTACAAAATTCTGGTGCGTCTGACTTAAGTACCATATTCATTTGAATATATATATATATACATATATGGAAAAACAAGTCAAGGTAGATAATGGTAAAATAATTTTATGAAAAATTTTTCAGTACCGGTTCCAGTCAATGAGACTTTTTAAACTGTAAGTACGGAAAGCAAGTAAATTTTTGAAAAATTAAAAGAAAATTTTTTTAAAAGAATATTTGCATAGTATTCAGATACAAGGGCAATTTTCCTTGTTTCTGCCAGTCTCTTTCTCTCAAGGCAAGGCAAATCCATGTAAGTTAAAGTCCTGATAGATATTTATACTATAAGAAATGTAACCTACATGGATTTGCCTTGCCTTAACGTTTGTTATCCTCTCTAACAATTATATATCCGCTATATTGAAAATCTACAATGGCTCCATAACTACCATCTCGGCTATAACCTTGGAGTCCTAGTAATCCGTTACAGCACTTACCTAGCGCACCTAATCGTTTAGATCACCTGTGAACTAAACTACTATGTGCTGTGTACATATATATGTATATATATATATATATATATATGTTATTCTGTAATTGTGATAACTGTGTTGCTAATGTTTTGAGTTGTTGCAACAGTTCATAATATCATTGGTGACGTTTTTTTATTTTCTGGCAGCTGATTTAAGTGCAATAGTATTAGTACAAGCAGTAGTGGCGATGGTAGAAGCAGATGTGGTGCTGGTGTTGGTAGTGTCAGTATTGATATTAGTATTACTAGTAGTTCTAGTATTAGTAGTCATAGTTGTAAGTGTTGTTGTTCACGACGATGACGATGAGAGGGATGATGGTTTTGTAATACAGCTTAATGTATAAGATTTACTGAAAGCAAAATCCCGTTTTTTGAGTAATCGTTGTGCAGCTGTTAGCCATACTAATAGGTTTTGTTACTGTTGATGATGACGACGACGACTATGAGGACGATGATGATGATGATGATGATAATAATGATGGCGGTTTTGTAATGTGTTTTAATATAGATTTACTCGAAGCGATGCTACACGTCTTTTTTTTTGCTTACCTATGAGGCAACCTTCATATAATTGAATCGAATAATTTGCTGACAGTTAAAGGTCAGCTTATTTTGTATAAGAAAACATTTAAACAGAATTTCTTTTCTTTTGCTTTTATATGTTTCTAACTAATAAACAGAACAAGACCAAACAAAAACGATACCAACAAAGAAAAGTACTTCTTCTCTTCACGAAAGAGCAACAACAATAACAACAAATTAACGTTAACTGCAGCTGAAAATTGTTATAAAACATCGTAAAGTTTCCGAATTTTCCAAAGAGGTTACACAGGAAAAGTGAAGTTGACCAACCTTTAGTGAAAATTCTTTGCCCAGAGGGGGGTAGAAATAACAACCAAATCTCTTTTAACACTTTGACAGCATAATTAATTAATTAATTTCGTAATTATTCCCTAAATGATGCTAATTATCCACTAAGAAATGATACTTTCTGCTTCTGCACTTCTTTTTCAATATCTCGTGTACGGTTGGTAGAATTTTGATATCCACCACTAAAATTATTTGATTCTTCCTTCGTAAAGAGATATTTAATAAAATATGCGAAGAAAAAAATTAAGAATATCTGGAAACAATTATTTCTTGGAATAAGTGTTACTGGAGAACCTTTTATCAAAGACGTGGGTTAAAACTGCTTTCCGCAGTTAACGGCAATAACACTTCAAAGTAAAATTTATCTACTTTCCACGTTCAAAGGATTTCAACAACCTTATAGCCTTAAAAGGTAAAAAAAGAAGAAAAATGTGTAGGTGTGGACGAGAGGTTAAGAAATTCGCTTCTCTATCGAGTTTTCTCTGGTGTGACTTTTCTGTGCACCATCGTATGCATGTGTTTTTTACCCAAACCTAGTGTCGCCCTTATGAGATGAAAAGGCTTAACGGGAGGATTTTGGAAGCCCGTTAGAAAGTATGTTTGTTATTCAAAGCGCCGTCCTTATTACATATTGTCCGCCTGAGAATTACGTTAAGGGTACACTTGTTTGTGCTTTGTTCCGCTACTTATAATTTAACAAGAAGTTTCATCAGTTAATTGAACAAGTTAATCCCTCATCAACGAAATTGACAAAGCATCTCTATCACCGTTTTAAACAACCCGTGATACGTTGGTCACTATAGTTCTAGATACACAAACTGTTAATGACGAGTTGGCCTCGTCTGGAATGCTTTCGATCTAGATCTTCTGAATACTATGTTTTTAACCAGAGCTGAACAAATAGCAGCTGTTATCGTAGAACTTTAAAGAGCAGTCCATATATGTTCGCTCTTCCGGCGAGATATAGACATCAAATCTTCCCCAAATTTTAACCTACATTCTTTAACAAATTGGGTCATTTTGGTTAATGTAGTGCTAGATGCACTGTGTCAGAAATAAAAACTAAAGAGTAGGTAATTAATAAAGAGCAGACGTGGAGTTAAAACGACAATAATGAATACCACAGCAACAACAACAACATGAACATCAAACGCTTCATCTGCAATAACAACAAAAAATGCAACAATAATGGAACATATTTTGATAAGCATCATACTAGACGTATATTCGTCATTGCAGGGAATGAGGGTGTAGATATTCTTCTGAGAGAAAATCTCTTGAGAGTCGTGTTAAAAAAAAACAATATAGTTGGAAGCCAGGAAAATATCGTCTCAGTAATGACTCACGAGAACACATGCCTTATGTACACACAGACACACGCATATATATATATATATATATATATATATGTATATAAAATTAATTGCTGAACTTGAGGCAATCCAACGAAGCTACACGAAGATAGTCTCTATGCAGCATATAAGCTACTGGGAAAAACTGAAGAGATTAAGACGCTATTCTTTAGAGCACAGGCGGGTAAGATATACATATATCTGGAAGGTAATAGAGGGACTTGTAACAAATTTGACATCGAGAATTACACTAGATAGAACAGTGCCAAAGGCTCCAAATTTGCCATCAAGATCTAGGACGATCTATTGCAACAGCCTGAGCTTTAAAAGAACACCGCTCTTCAATATCCTCGCGAAGGATCTGAGAGACCTATATGGGGTGGATATAGGTGTCTTCAAAAGGAAACTAAACCTCTTACTGTCAAGTGTCCCAGATGAACCCGATGTTAAGCGTTAAGTGTCCCAGATGAACCAACTTCACAGAAGGAAGTGCAGATGAGGACAGCGACATCAAACTCCTTCGTGCACCAAACGTCAATTTCTAAAAAGAATTAGTGAAGTAAAATTATGTTGCAACACCAAATGGCTGTGCAAGATCCGGGCTACATATGTTTCATAGCAAGCGGAACCGTAGAAGTGGTAAATATACAAGCGAGGTGTATACTGCTGGGTACACTCAGGCCATAGATATTTTGATTAAATGAAAGTTTATATTTTTGAAAGGAAGTACATGTTAACATATAGTAGATTCAATACTCTTGTATGCTTATTCGCACACTCGGAAACACTGGTCACCTAGAACGAAAAATAAGAAGGACTTTCTCCAGTTCATCGTACTTCGATACGTAAAATATCCACAACCTTCCGTCTCAATAACTCAATAAACCACTATAGTTGTTTTTTTAAAAAATTTACTACGGATTGCTCGAAGCTAACTTTCTTCCAACACCTCGATCCCTGGATCTTATACATACATACATACATACCTACATACATACATACCTACATATATACATACATACATACATACATACATACATACATACATACATACATACATAGAGGAGTGGCTTAGTGGTAATTAGCTTGCTTACCAACCACAGGGTTCCAGCTTCAGTCCCACTCTGTGGCACCTTTGGAAAGTGTCTTCTACTATAGTCTCGGGCCAATCAAAGCCTTGTGAGTGAATTTGGTTGACGGAAACTGAAAGAAGCCCATCGTTTTCATGTATATATATATATATGTATATATAAGATCCAGGGATCGAGGTGTAAGAAGAAAGTTAGCTTCGAGCAATCCGTAGTGCACCATGCTGTGGCCTTTGGTTGAGAGGAAATCTGTTGGCAGACATTGTAATAATATGCCTCATTTTATTGTTTATATCTATAGGTTTTCTATGTAATCTAGTGGCTGCATTGAAACTTACGACGTTTCCTATACGAACATGTTTATGTAAACGATGCGACCAAAGATAGAAAACATAAGCTAGAAGACAGATGATAATAGTAAGATACAGCGGAAGAGGAGAGCATTCACTTTGTGTTCAAGGCCACAAATTGGGAGGTAAAGTATAATTGATATATCGATCTAAGTATTTAACTAAAGCCTATTTTTATAGGCTCCGGGATGTATTTAAAAAAAGAACAAAAATAAAAAGAAAATAGAAAAAAACCCCTTTAACCCACAATCATGGCGGTATTTGAAGTTGGACATAAAAGTTACGCTAACGATTTATCATTCTACGACATAGCCAATAATGAGATGAAATTGTTGAAAGTAAATGGAAGGAAGATTTAAACTTCCGGGACAACCTAACCATGATGATGCAATATTTGTTGATGTTGTTGTTGCCCTTGCGTTATTTGTTTTTATGGTTGTAACAATTATTCTACACTGATTTATTATTCCGTGCTGTTATTGCTTCTGTTGTTCGAATTGTGGATTTTGTTATTGTTCGTTGCTGTTGTTGTCAGTGTTATTGTTGTTGTTGTTGTTGTTGTTGTTGTTGCTGCTGCTACTGCTGTTGTTATTTTAGTTCCTTGCTGTTACTTTTGTTATACTTATAGTCATTGTTTTTGCTAATGGCGTTGCAAGTACGGTTTAAAATACGAGATTCTTTTAAAGCGATGTTTCACGTTTGCTGCTCAGTAAGAGAAAGAAAGAAAGAGAGAGAGAGAGAGAGAGAGAGAGAGAGAGAGGAGGGGAGATAGAGAGTGAGAGTGGAGAAGAGAAAGAAAGAATGATACTTTATTTAATTAAAGGAATCATTACTAACGCTTAAATGTCAGCTTATTATGTATAAGAAAACAATTAACAAAAATTAACTTTTCTTTGATTTAACATGTCGCTCACTAAACAACACAAAATTAACAAAATAAAACGAAGAAATGTAAAATAAAAGCAGAAACGAAAAGAAAAACGAGAACAAAATGAACGCCGCATAAATACTTCAGATGAGGATGGATATAAAATAATGGAAAGAGCAGGGGATTACCACAGATTTTCAGCAGCAGGAAATAATAATAATCAACCTCACCGGAACACCGTTACAGGCAGAATGTAAGAGATTGTTTCAATGTGGCAACGCGAAATGCTAGAATCCACAGCCAAATATAATTTAAATCGCATTTAACGTCTTGAACAAAGTAAGCTGGACATATAGTCAGATATTAAGCCTGGATATTCTCTGAAAGAAAAAAAAGTGATGACAGGCCTGAGCGATTTTATTCGTAGGTTCCCCCGACAATGATTAACCAAGCGGTACGCAAATATAAGAATGCACGACCTGCTAAAAATAGAGAGTAAATCTCAATGGAATCACTCCCTACATTTTAAAACAGGTGAACGGAATCGGCTATTTCCTTGCCTGGAAATTTGTGACCATATGCCAATATTTGAAGTTAGTATTCTTTCTTATTCTAGGCACAAGGCTCGAAATTTCTTGGGAGGGGGACAGTCAGTTACTTCGACCCCAGTGCGTAACTGGTACTTAATTTATCGACCCCGAAACGATGAATGGCAAAGTCGACCTCGGCGGAATTTGAACTCAGAAAGTTACGATGGACGAAATACTGTTAAATATTTCGCCCGGCGTGATAACAATTCTGCCAGCTCGCTGCCTTATTTGAAGCTAAAATTTATTGTTTTTAAGGCGGCGAGCTGGCAGAATCTTTAGCACACCAGGCGAAATGCTTAGCGGCATTTCGTCCTTCTTTACGTTCTGAGTTCAAATTCTGCCGCGGTCGATTTTGTCTTTTAATACTTTCGGGTTCGATAAAATAGGTTCCAGGCGAGTGCTGGGGTTCGATGTAATTAACTTACCGCACCACCTCGTCCCGAACCTTCTGGCTTTGTGTCAAAATTAGAAACCAATATTAGTTGTCGCTGTGTCGATAACATAAAATACCAGTTGATTACTTGGGTCAATGTAATCGACTTACCCCACCCCGTAAAATTGCTGGCGTTGTGCCAAATTTGAAACCAGTATTAGTTGTCGTTGTCATTGATTTCTTTACAGATTTATTGTTTAAATGTAAACCAGCTGTTATGATCCAGCTGTGCATGTTATTGCTTTTGTCACAGTTCGTGTTGTTCTTATTAAAGTTTGTTGTTGCTATATATTGTTGCTATTATTGTAAGGTTACTGGTGCTAGAAATGTTGCAGTTCTAATTGTTGTAGTTGTCAATTCTCTTGTTGTAATATTTTAATTCATCTGATTCACATAAAGCTATGATCCGCATTCCGCCTCTTTGTTAGTCTTCATTTAATTAGATAAAACATAGCTAACAGTTAAATGTCAACGTACTTAATATAAGAAAACAATTAACCAAATTAATTTCTCTTCGAGTTCACGTGTTTGTTTCTGATAAATCAAATAAAAAACAAAAAAAGTAACGAGAAACGTAAAACAGAAAACAAAAGAAAAGAGAGAAAAATATAAGAAAGAGTTAACAAGAAATAACGAAGAATGAGATCTTATCCAAAAACTGAACCCAAATCGACAACAACGAACAACAAAGGGTGTATTTTAATTTCAGATTAGCACATATGCTGGATCTAAGAAAGATTACGATATTTTCCAAAGTATTAAGAAGCACAACTGGAATTAATCAATCTTAAATGACATTTAATAGAAAATTCCGATAAGTTCAATTGCCGTGATGAGCAAAGAAGTTAACATTTGAACTCTTATACTTTATACGAGTGTAAGGAAGAGTTTAAATATATATATATATATATGTATATATATATATGTATATATATATATACACACGTATATATGTGTGTGTGTGCGAATATCCTTATCTTTCACTCTCTATCTATAGATAGATATGCGTATATACACTGGTTAAAATAAGTTTAAGACCGATGGTGACAGATCTATTCGTTCATTAATATATTTTTAACAAAGCTGTATAAAATTATTTTACTTTTTACAGTTTATGTAGAATTTTTTTGTCGTTCGAATGATATATGCGTTATATATCTCTCTACAATTTGAATAATTCTAATGCGCAATTAGAATTATTTTCTGTTAGAAAAAAGCATTGATATTTCGTTCGAAAAAAGGGCAATTATGGACACAATTTTCGGATTGTTAGACTTCATCAACTTAGTATTGCAGATTGCTTGTAGAAAAATCTCTAAGGAATAATTCTTGACCAATATAATTTACATAATTAATAATGTAACAAGCGTTGGAGAATAATCCAAGTAGGCCAATAACATGAATTTGGACAATTAAATTAATGGTAGTTTTTCTTGAAAGATGTTTCACAAAATTATTCTCAGTTCAGTAAAATCTATTTCTTACATGCAGAAAGGCGGGAAAAACGTGGCAGTAGTTTTCACGACCACCAAAATGAAGGAAAGATGGATTGAAGAAATCAGAAAATACTTACTGAGCGGAAGGAACGTCTGATCTTTGGCAAGGAATATCAGTTTATATATGTTTCTGTCTTTTAGAACTTTATCGGTTTAGCATATTCTAATGAAGTCGTGTATCAGTTAATAGATTATTTTAAATACAGAAAAAGTGTTACAAAGAATGTTCGTGTGTGGATTAATTGTTGAATAATTCAGGTTCTTGCCCTTCTCCCGAGATTTAGAGTTTATTGATTTTTACCATAATTAATCTCAGCTGAAGGAACCAATAAATTAGTTTCCGCATGTTCCGCATAATATGTTATTTTGTAACCGCTCTCTATTAATTGTTTCAGTCATTTGACTGCGGCCATGCTGGAGCACTGCCTTTAGTCGAGAAAATCGAACCCAGGACTTATTCTTTGTAAGCCTACTACTTATTCTATCAGTCTCTTTTGCCGAACCACTAAGTTACGGGGACGCAAACACCAGCATCGGTTGTCAAGCGATGTTGGGGGGACAAACACAGACACAGAAACACACACATACACACAAACACACACACACACACATATATATATACATATATACGACGGGCTTCTTTCAATTTCCGTCTACCAAATTCACTTACAAGGATTTGGTCGGCCTCGGGCTATAGTAGAAAACACTTGGCCAAAGTCCCACGCAGTGAGACTGAACCCGGAACCATGTGGTTGATAAGCAAGCTAACCGTTCTTTTCCTCACAACTTACTGCTCAGATTGTAACAAAGTATTCTCCGGTTTCTTTCACTGGTTTTTGTATCATGTAACTTGAGGAGTAGAGTACTGAAACCCCCTTTATTTCTTAGGTATAAAGGGCACTGGGAGTAGTTTACCCCTCACTCACAGCGCGCCTTGTAGTCCATTTGAACGAATGAGAGAAACACAGGGGAAAGAAGTGATCCTAGTTACTTAACGGTTTCTTCCTTGACTTTGGAAAAGCAAAGAGCAAGTTTTATTCCGTGTGATTCGGATTCGAAGTTAAAAGAGCCAGTAAAATTACAGGAGGTATTTTCTTTTCAACACAAATAAATATATTACATACATACATACATACATACATACACACACACATACATACATACATTCCTACATACATACATACATACATACATACATACATACATACATACATACATACATACATACATACATACACACATACATACATACACGTGTGTGTGTGAGTATACGCGTCTCTGCTTGTATGTATATATGTATGTATGTATGTGTGTGTGTGCGTGCGTATATGCGTGTGTATAGCATTACTAATAAAGAAAAGAAGACGATTCTTCATTGTCTTAGCATTGTAACAACAAAAAATGGGAATTTGAACTCATTTGGTCCACTGAGGTGGAATAAATTAGCTATCGAATGTCATTTACTAATTGCTCTCGACTGGCTTCTATTGAAACCTGTTTGACACGTAAAATGGAAATAAATTCTCCCCGTTGTTGCCACCGTCTCTAAACTAGGCCTACCATTTCTCATTTATTTCATGACTATATTTTTTACATCTTTTTACACGTCTCTCTGCTTCATTCCTTCGCTTCCCTTTCGACGTCTCATTTCTCTTCATTATTTGTTTATAGCCCCCTCTCTCTCTCTCTCTCTCTCTCTATCTCCCTCTTTCTTACTATCTATCTAGCTTTCGATATGTTGAACTGTTAATCCCTACAAAAAGAAAATTTTCTCTCTCCGTTTTTTTTTTACCCTCTCTTTTTCTTTTTCCTTCTCTCTGTCGAAGAGCGTAGGCACGAAACGTAAAAACGCTTCCATTCTTCCCGAGTGTTAAACTATTACACCTACTTATCGTACCTACATCTGTCTTCGACTTTGGTCTTTCTGTTAATTTTAACAAAACCCGTCTATCTATCTACCTATCTATCTATCTATCTATCTATCTATCTATCTATCTATCTATCTATCTATCTATCTATCTATCTATCTATCTATCTATCTATCTATCTGTCTATATATC
>NC_043010.1:38842207-38898779 GCF_006345805.1 Octopus sinensis
CAAAAAATATAACCTCCAACAATGCATGAAGTCCCTCATCAATAACAAAGATCAGCTGAGGAGAAGTGGGCCATTGAAAAAATCAAACTCACCCCCAAGTGGTCTTTTCATTTGCGAGGAACGCAGGGTCACTGTCTCCACTGTAGGCCCTCTAATTGACGAAACTGGCACTCTCCAAGATAATGCCAAATCCATGGCCGAGATACTGCAGAAACAATACTGCTTGTTTCAGCAATCCTGATATGGCCGATCTGGGCTGTATCAGTGATGTCAACCCCCAACACACTATATCGGACATAACGTTTAGTGCCCCTGATGTCTTAGCGGCGATAAACGAAATAAAACACAATTCAGCAGTAGGCCCCGATAGGTTCCCTGCTTGTGTCCTGAAGGTTTGTCGACACCAACTTGCATCTCCCCTTGCTAATCTGTGGAGAGAAACTCACTGGATGCTGGCTATATCCAAAAAACCTTCTGTCCCAGTCTGTTGTCCCAGTTTTCAAAAGGGAAACAAGTCCCTTGCAGTGAATTACCGTCCGATCTCACTCACCTCTCATATCATCAAGGTATTTGAGAGGGTGGTGAGATCTCAAATAACCCAATTTCTGGAAAGCAACAGACGGCTGATCTCCAACCACATGGGTTCCGTAATGGAAGGGACTGCCTAACGCAGCTCCTTGCATCACTTTGAGGACATTTTGAGAGCTTTGGGAGAGGGCTCCAACACCGATGGTCATCTACCTTGATTCAGTAAGGCCTTCGACAGGGTCGATCACAAGATCCTATTGAAAAAACTATCCAACATTGGTGTCTCTGGAAAGTTACTGAAATGGATTAAGTGTTTCCTGACAGACAGATCTCAACATGTTGTAGTTGAAGGGGTAAAATCAAGCCCAGCCAAAGTCAGTAGTGGCGTTCCGCAAGGCACTGTGCTGGGCCCACTTCTTTTCATCATTTACATTAATGACATTAATGACATCATCAAGCACAGCAACATAAAAATCTTTGCAGATGACTCCAAGCTAAGAAGGTCATAAATGAGGCGCTGTGACCGGACATGCCTTCAGTCAGATCTACTGGCTGTTATCCAATGGGCAGAAAAAAACAATATGCTGCTGAACGAGGATAAATTTGAGCTAATCCACTTTGGAAAAGAGGATGCCCTGAAACTCCCATACTCCCTTCCTTCAGGTGAAACTCTCACGGCGTCCAACAACATCAGAGACTTGGGAGTAATTGTGGACAACAACGTAAGTGGGCCACTCTATAAACACCAAAGTTGACATGGCCCGCAGAGAATGTGTTCCTGGATTCTCAGAACTTTCCAGTCGAGAGATATCCACACCATTATCCTTCTCTTCTCCACTTTTGCCCGACCCCACCTTGAATACTGTTGTCCACTGTGGTCTCCCCACACAATACAAGCGGTATCATAAAAGTCGAAGCACCTCAAAGGGCAATCACAAAAAAGATAGATGGCATGACAGGCCTCGACTATTGGGGTCGACTAGAAAAGCTAAAACTCTATTCTCTCCAACGTCGTCGTGAGCGCTACATCATCTGCATGATGTGGAAATATTCCATCAGCATTGCCCAAATGATGTTGGCATCACCTTTAAGGTACATCCAAGGCTTGGGCCCGTGCCATCCGCCCAAAACAAAAATCGCACTCTCATCTCATAACAACAATACGGCACAATTATTTCACCTCAATTGGCCCCGCTCTCTTTAACATTACACCAAAACGCATTTAAAACAGAACTGACCTATAGGGTTCAAGAAGTCTTTGGACAGATTCCTTCAAGAAATCCCGGATAAACCCCCTACACCCGGATATGTCTCTGTAAACAATAACTCTCTACTTGAGTGGGCCATAGTGCCCAAATTCTGACTGAAAGACTTCACCAGGTGTGCTATTAAGTTAGACATGGCCTGGGCCAATAATGGCCGAAACCTATCAAGTATCAAGTATCAAAGTATATATATATATATATCTATATATATAATATATATCTATATATATATATATATTATATATATATAGATATGATATATATATTATATATATATACATATATTCACATACATGCATATATTTATATATGTATGTGTGTATGTATGCATGTATGTATGTATGCTGTGTTAGTGATACATATAATCTGCGCCATTTTCCTCAGTATTCTTCTTTCTAATTCCTCACTCTCTGTCTCTCTATCTCTGTCTCCCTTTTTTGTCTCTCTGTCTTTGTCTATGTGTGTGTGTATGTGTCTGTCTGTCTGTCTCTCTCTCTCCCTCTCTTCAGCTATTATTAGTTCTGTGTCTCCCTTTCCTTGCACTGAAACAAATAAAAGAAAGTAGAAGAAAGAAAGATGTACCTGGTGAGACCCAGACTGCTAAAGTGATGCAAAATAACTTGTTGAAAGGAGTCCCACCCATAAGGAACAGGATGGGTCGGAACGACCGTTGTACAAAATGAAAATTAATACCAAATCCATCTCGTTACTTAAGAAATTATATATATACATATATACATCTTGTATATGGTTATGAATATGTGTATATGTGTGTATGTTTGTGTGTGTGTATGTATTTATGTGTCTTTGTGTAGTTATG
This sequence comes from Octopus sinensis, assembly GCF_006345805.1. Lineage (NCBI taxonomy): Eukaryota > Metazoa > Mollusca > Cephalopoda > Octopoda > Octopodidae > Octopus > Octopus sinensis. The sequence goes on from NC_043010.1 coordinate 38,844,821, forward strand.
TGTGCATGTGTGCGCGTGTGAGTGTGTGTAGACTACGGACTAGTAAAGTGAATACATACTATAACTAAACATATCGATTGTTTTATCACATAAAATAATGTGAGCAAATAGTGTCGGAGATTGATCCACCGATTCTGACACTCCGATACTGTCCTACTCCCCACAGGTCCAATGATCAAGTAGAGGCTTCCATATTATCTAGTTTTATATGTTTGTAAGTTTTGGTAGTCGAATCGCTCGGTGTGTTTATATCTACTTCGACGTATCCCGTTGACGTTTGATTCAGTTACGAAAGGACCCTCAGAAAGCCTGTAAGACTTTAAAAGTCAGTTTTCAGAAAAAATACGTTCTCGGCGGTAATGGTTCTCAAACAGTATTCCATGGCATTTTGATGCATTACTTTTCACAGATGCGACGCATGCGGGATGTAGCTCTAAGACGGTTTCGTGAATATACAATTTATATATGATAAAAGTTTTTAAATGTTTTGAGCAATGTAGAAGAACAGTTAAACTATGTAAGACGATCTCAATAAATAAAGGAAAAAAACTGGGAAGGTATTTTGTTCTATTATATAGATTCCTTAATATAATATTTCGGGAAAATTTCTCCTTATCAAATAGAACAGAGAAATAATCAAAAAGTTGTGAGAAATGTGCTGTTACTGAAAGGCCATTCTTGAGCCTTTAATATAAAAAAAAGAATTATATGAAAACGTTTATGTGAAGTACGCCGGCAATTGTTTCGTTTGGTATCCAGGGTGCTGGTAACTACTATTCAATCATCATATAAAATGCTTGGCCTATATTTTTATTGTTTAACTGAAACTGAAGCATAAGAGATTACATCTATTTTCAGAGTAATAATTATGACATAACACTGTATACTTTAAGTTTCTGAAAGAGAAAATTCTCTATGTAGCAACTAATGAAAAATACAGCCCTGAATGCAATTTATTTCCTTCTGTTAAAAGTATTGACAAATGTTTCATATAATTATAAACAGAAACTTGTAACCATTTATTTTGCAGTCACACACACACACACACACACACACACACACACACACAACACAGACACACGCACACACACCTGTAATGGCGTTTTTGTCTCTGCGTAAAAGGTAATAGTGAGAAAGGTATAGATGTAAGAAAGTAAAGAAAAGAAAAATAATCGTATAATAAGTGATAAATTAATAATGGATGGCTTATAAAAACATTGTTAAAGAAATGAGAGTAATGCTTAGGATTAATGGATCCAAAATTTCAATGAACAAAAATTCGATAACAATAAATAACGAAATAATGAGATTACATAATACGAAACGTTATATCTCAACGTTCACTACATTATTCCAGCTAAATTTTATTGTCATGCATTCAATATTCGAGGTGATAATAGTGCTGAATCTTATGAAGAGAATGATAACAACAACACTAGTCACAATAGCAACACAACAACAACAACAACAATAACAGTAATAATAATAATAATAATAATAATAATAATAATAATATAATAATAATAATAATAATAATAAGATGCGAATAGGCCAGACGTTATATTGAAAGAATTCAGACAAAAACCGTGCCTCCTTGTTGATATGCCTATCTCAATCAACATAAATGTATAAGTCAAGACCTTCCCAAAAACTGAGCATCTATAAAGATCTTGAAATAGAAATTGGCAAAATGTGGAACACCAAGACTAAAACAATACCTGTTGTCATAGGTGCCCAAGGAATGATAGCAAAATGGGCTGATTCCTATTTATCTCGGATACCAGGAAACCACAAAATAGAAATTCAAAAGATAGTGCTCATAGGAATTGCCCATATCCTACGTTAAATACTGCCTATGTAATTTGAAATTCTAAAACAAACTCATGGTTTTCTTATGTTTTTCTGAAACATTCTCTAGAATAACACTTTGTATAAAACCAAATATATGACACCCTAGGCATAACACGAACATGAACTCCTAACTTGTCTCTTGAGGTCTCCGGGTGAGACTTGGAGCCAACTTGTACAGATACAAAGCAAAAGTCAAACGTATAATAATAATAATAATAATAATAATACAACAACAACATCAACAATAATAATGATGATGATGATGATAATAATAATAATAATAATAATAATCAATGCTCTGATGCAGTACCAGACATTGGCTCTCATGGCTCCTGATCTTAACTGTTTTGGAAGTGTTATCATGTACATTGTTTTGTCTTATTATTGTTGTTGTTGTTGAGTGGGAGAGCAGTGCATGCCATCAAAATGACACTGGGGTAAAATATACGAAGCCCAGTATACCCATCATGACTACCTGTCTGATAATGGTACACTAAACATATGCATCACAAACATATGTGTGCGACATGAGGATCTGATATCAAGATAAACAGCACATGACCTTGCAGGTGGGGCCCAGTTAGAATTTTCTTTTGGTCGTGTAGCCTATCCCGCTCAAAAGTTCCCTGAATAATGATTGTTTAAGGATGTTGAACGAACCATCCATGTTTCCAAAGGTGAATTATCCAAACCTCTAAGAATTTCAACACACGGCTAAGATACTCCCCTACTACATCAGCTCGTGGTCAGAGAAGCACATATCGTCAGCCACTAAGGTAATGCTCAAATGGTTATGGTCAAACAACTGACAAGCAAATCTCTGGTATTGAGCAGAATATTTGCTGTAGCCCATCTTTTATATCAAGACATAACAATGCACAATTATTATTATTATTGAGTGAGAGAGCAGTTCATGTCATCAAAGTGACACTGGGGTAAAATATACGAAGCCCAATATACCCATCATGATTACCCGTCTGATAAAGGTACACCAGGCACATGCATCACAACCATATGTGCGCGACATGGTGATCTCATATCAAGATGAACAGCACATGACCTTGCAGGTGGGGCCCAGTTAGAATTTTCTTCAGGTTGAGTGGCCCATCCTGCTCAACGGTCCCTGAATAAGGGTTGCTTTAGGATGTTGAACGAAACACCTATGTTTCCAGAGGTGAACCATTCAAACTCCAAAGAACCCTCTCAACACATGGCCATGATGCTCCCCCACTACGTCTGCTCGTGATCAGAGATGCACATATCGTCAGCCACTAAGGGACATGCTCAACTGGTTATGGTCAAACAACAGACAAGCAAATCTGTGGTATTGAGCCAAATATTTGCTGTAGCCCATCTTTTATACCAAGACAAAACAATGTACATGATAACACTTCCATCAGTTAAGATCAGAAGCCATGAGAGCCAAGCCTGGTACTGCATCAGGGCATTTATTATTATTATTATATTATATTATTATTATTATTATTATTATATTATTATTATTATTATTATTGAGTGAGAGAGCAGTTCATGCCATCAAAGTGACACTGGGGTAAAATATACGAAGCCCAATATACCCATCATGACTACACGTCTGATAAGGGTACACCAGGCACATGCATCACAACCATATGTGCGCCACATGGTGATCTCATATCAAGGTAAACAGCACATGACCTTGCAGGTGGGGCCCAGTTAGAATTTTCTTCAGGTTGAGTAGCTCATCTCGCTCAAAATGTCCCTGAATAAGGGTTGTTTAAGGATGTTGAAAGAACCACCCATGTTTCCAGAGGTGAATTATTCAAACCCCAAAGAATCCCTCTTAACACATGGCTATGATGCTCCCCCACTACTTCTGCTCATGATCAGAGATGCACATATCGTCATCCACTAAGGGACATGCTCAACTGGTTAAAGTCAAACAATTGACAAGCAAATCTGTGGTATTGAGCCAAATATTTGCTGTAGCCTATCTTTTATACCAAGACAAAACAATGTACATGATAACACTTCCAATCAGTTAAGATCAGAAGCCTTGAGAGCCACTGCCTGGTACTGTATCAGGGCATTTATTATTATTATTATTATTATTATTATTATTATTATTATTATTATTATTATGTTTTTTCCTTCTTCAAATTTTCTTCCGTTTCTCGCCGAGTGTTTTCCATACACCTAGGGCAGAGAAGGGCACTGAATGCATTCTGAGATTACACGCGCAGATTCACAGATAAAATATGTATTTAAAAATTAATAAATAAATAAATTCATGGATGGATGTTATTTTCACAACGATAGTGCTCTTCTCAGTACATGAGCCGTTCCAGTTAGTACGATTTTTTGCACTTCCTGTAGGGATGGTAAGCCTGGAATCATTTTCAAATAGGTTTCAGTACCTATTAGTTCTGTGTCTCCCTTTCCTAGAGATCCTACAATCACTGGTACTGTAGTCGTCTTGAGATGCCACATTTTTTCAATTTCCATTAGCAGGTCTTTATATTTACTAATCTTGTCAAATTCTTTCGCCGCTATATTGTGATCACAGGTAATACTCATGTCAATTAATAAACACATCCTTTTTGTCTGATCTTTTATAATGATATCCGGTTTATTGACTTTTATAGTCCTGTCGGTCTGCACGGGGTAGTCCCATAGAATCGGGACTTATTATTACTATTATTATTATTATTATTATTATTATATTATTATTATTATTATTATTATTATTATTATTATTATTATTATTATCATTATTTTTATCATCATCAACATCATCATCAACATCATCATCATCATCATTATTATTATTATTATTATTATTATTATTATTATTATTATTATTTTATATTATATTATTATCATTATATTATTATTATTATTATATTATTATATTATTATATTATATGTTATTATTATTATTATTCAGTAGTATTATTTTTATAGTGTGCTTTCACTTCACTACGAGCGCTTCTCTGTGTGCCTTGAGTATGTGCTTTGTTTTGCTGTGATGCTTTTATGGTTACTGTATTTTGTGTAGGATGTGTGCAGTGCCCAGTAGTGCAATTTTCTGTATGTTGTATACATTTGTAAGTCCGGTGTTTTTGTTATGTATTTGTCTGATATTATTATTATTATTATTATTATTATTATTATTATTATTATTATTATTATTATTATTATTATTATAATAATTATTATTATTATCATTGTTGTTGTTGTTGTTGTTGTTACTGTTTATTTCTAGCTGAGTATTTTTTCGAGTCACATTTGTTTAAGAAAAATCTGGAATCACATTACGAATCGAATCGGCTGTCTTCTCTTTTTTTTTTTGCATCATATTGCCTGAATGAATTACAGAATCGGAATTTGATTTCCCCCCACTTCTTTCAGGAAAATAAAACATTTAGTCTTAAAAACAAATTTATTCAAATTCTTTCATTAACTAATAATTCACTACCCTTTTTGTTTCACAGGAATAGAGAATGAAGGACTCGCTATAGTGTTGGTAGCACCAGTATAAACAGATAACCTTCAGTTAACAATTTAAAATATCGCGAAAAAATATTTGCAAAATCTAAAATAACTCCCCAAAACACAGAAAGATAACAATACCACGCAGTCCCGGAGAAAGTAATATTTACATTGTGACAGAAAACGGTGGCCATATTGATTTAAATATTGCCATCGGGAAAATGTAAATAATAGCAACAACACCGGCAAATACAACAAAATGTTATTGACTTTAAATGTTAATGTCCTGAAAAGTAAAACTGCAAGCGTTGTTTGTGGAAGAAAATTTCCAGACATGCGATCCTGTTGGAGTAAAAAAAATAAGAGTAATAGAACAATCCTTAAAATGGTAGAGTTGTGTCACAAAAGTTGGTCTCCTCTTGCCTGAGGAATTTGTACAAGAACGAATCAGAAGAAAATTGACCAAACAATTTCACTATTGTGTTATAAGAGCAACTGGGAGAAGACCTTCAAGTGTACAGAAGAGTGCCCTATTAAGAGTCAGGGGGGTGGGATCCCACGGGTTTATAGCGAAGAGGACAAGCAAAGTGAGGCAAAGAGTTAAGCACAGAAAACATGCAACTTCATATAAACTCATACGACTTAAATGAGGCATCGTTAATAGCGCTGACAGCGTAACACTTTGATATGTTTGTAGTATAATGTGGACAGGCAATGAGTGTAGTGTTCCTGAAAAATTACACATGGTCAAGAGGATTCGCTATGGAATGAGCCCTGAAATGTAGTGGGTGATTACAGAGCCGAGCCCTGTCCAGGATGGATTGGTTTGGTTTGGCTTCATGCTCTTGTTCGATGGAGGTTGTGGATCATTCCAAATTAGTGATCTCGAAGGCATCATCATTCGTAGATGATTCTTCATTGCTGGTGGTCCCGTGCCAGTCCCTCTGCACACTCCAAAGTTATGTCGAGCCTCCGGAGTTCTTCCCCAATCACATCCAGTCATCGGGTGTGACGCCTGCGATGAAACCACTTCCTGCCCACAGTTGCTGCGTAGAGTGAGAGTAAATCTCTGGTAGGATGATCAAGTGGGAGACGCAGAACATGTCCGTACCAGCTAATCGTAGTGGTAGTCCTTGACTGTGTTCTCTGCGACGCCTGTAGGAGCATAAACAAAGAAAATAGTCTACTTCCCGTGTGTGAGAAGAAAACGGGTGGATAACAAATGATTACTCACCCGTGATCAGGATACAGGAATGAAAACAATAATATCTGGCGGTATATGGCAGTTGGCGTAGCTGTTACATTTATGAGAGTAAGATTCGCTAAAGGGCGTACAGTTCCGATGGATTACGAAAGTAGAGAAAGAATAAAAGTATCTAATAGTAACCGAAAAATCAACAAAGTGTATGCTCCGGAGATCGCTGTTCCAAAAGCACTGGACGCGATTCATCTGCTGTTTATAACTGGCCTTGTCATTAGGATAGGAAGTCGGGGATGAGACTATTAGTTAATTGATCTTGGCAGAATTTGAACCCAGAACATAAAAAGCTAGCTGAAATGCCAAAAGGTATTTTCTCTGACAATTTTACAATTCTTATTTCTTTACTGCCCTCAAGGGGCTACACACACAAGGGAAAAACAAGGACAGACAAACAAATTAAGTCAATTATATCGACCCCAGTGCTTAACTGGTACTTATTTCATCGACCCAGAAAGGATGAAAGGCAAAGCGGACCTCGGCGGAATTTGAACTCAGAACATAGCAGCAGACGGAATACTTATTTCATTATTACCCACAAGGGGCTAAACACAGAGAGGACAAACAACGACAGACAAACGGATTAAATCGATTATATCGCCCCCAGTGCGTAACTGGTACTTATTTAATCGACCCTGAAAGGATGAAAAGCAAAGTCGACCTCGGCATAATTTAAACTCAGAATGTAACGGCAGACGAAATACCTATTTCTTTACTACCCACAAGCGGCTAAACACAGTAAGGACAAACAAGGACAGACAAAGGGATTAAGTCGATTATATCGACCCCAGTGCGTAACTGGTACTTATTTAATCGACCCCGAAAGGATGAAAGACAAAGTCGACCTCGGCGGAATTTGAACTCAGAACGTAGTGGCAGACGGAAAACCGCTAAGCATTCCGCCCGGCACGCTAACATTTCTGACAGCTCGCCGCCTTAACAATTCTGTTAATTCAGTATCTTTCACGTTTGTAATAATCTTGATCTGGGCATCATGTCCCCATTTTCAATGAAGTAGGTAACTTGTCAATTCCATCGGCCCCAGTACTTCACTGGTGTACACTTTATGGACAATACGTTGCTTCACAACGATAGGATTTGAACTCAAAACTAAAAAAAAAAAGGAAAACGAAGAAACGGATTGTATGCTGCAAAGCAGTTTCCACCGGTGCTGCAAGGATCTTGCCAATTCTAAACCCTTTACGCTTTGTAATAACAACAGAAGAACTGGCAGGGGTTTTTCTTATCTGGATTCAGCATTCCATCAAAAAGCAATAAGTTTACTCAATAGGATGTGTGTGTGTGCGTGTATGTGTGCATGTATGTATATATGTGTATATCTGAACATATGTGTGTATGCATTTTATATATGCACATACGCGTGTATATATATATAAGCGTATATATATATATATATGTATGTATATATATATATACGTATATATATATACGTATATATATATGTATATGTATATACGTATATATGCATATAAATTTATATGTTTATACGTATATAAGTGTGTATCTGTGAGTGTGTGATGTGTGCATGTGTGTATGTATGTATATGTCTGTGCGTGTGTGAGTGTATTTTATACATGCACATACACATGTGTATATATATATATATGAGCACGCATGCATATATATATATATATACATATATATACGTATATATATATATGTGTGTGTGTGCATGTGTGTATGTATGTGTGCGTGTGTGTATGTATGTGTATGTGTGCGTGTGTGCGTGTGTGCGTGTGTAACTTCGGGGCTGTTGCTCGATGATAAGGCGAAACAAATATAATAATAAAATGGAGGTGAGAATATCATAAGAACAGAAGGAATGAAGTCTTAAAAAATAACACTAAACGAGATGAACAGCATTCAAAGAAGTCAATTCAGGCGTAAGTTTTATATTGAGATATTATGCAGTGTTGCTGCAGTGGAATAGAAAACAAAATGAATAAAATTGTTGGACCCAAAAGTGTTAGTCTGCTTGTTTCTTTAATTGTCCTTGTGTAATTGCCCCTTTTCTTAGGATTCTTTTCATTGTTGTATTGTTATAACCCAGTAAACATTCTAAGGCAAACGAGTGTAAACGGACGGACTAAGGTTTCTACGATTAGCAATTTCCTGCTGTATAAGACCTGATTGATTCCTTCTTTGAAGTGAATTCTAATATTTTATGGTGTTCCTATCATTTAGAAATATTCTTAAATGATGGACTTCTTTCCGCCTTCCTTATGACCATTTTTTTTACCTTTTCTGTTTTGTGTATATCTTTTGCGCCTCATCAGCATGCAATACACATAGATATAAACATTCCAAACCCATTTAGAAAACATATTACATTTTGATCTGCAAGGTAGATTCATTCCTAATCTGACATTTCTTCTGTTATTATTACAAGCACAAGTAAAGCGACGAGCTGGCAGATTCGTTGAGACGCTCAGCGGCTTTCCGTCAGTCCTTACGTTCTGAGTTCAAATTCCACCGGGGTCGACTTAACCTCTTAGCCTTTCGGGCTAGTACTGGGGTACTTATGCCTATAGTAGAAAGGATTGTTACAAACACGAGTTAAAGTGGCCTGCTGCTTGAATTGTTAGTGTGTCGGTCAAAATGCTTAGCTACATTTCAAGCTCTTTTAGTCCTGAGTTCAAATTCTAACGAGGATGACTTCGCTTTTATCCTTTAGGGGTCGATGAAATAAGTACCAGTTGAGAACTGTGCACGTTTTAGTCGACTTGCCACACTTTGTAAGAATTATTGGCTTCAAATTTTGGCACAGGGCCAGCAAAGTCGGCGGCGGCAGTGGTGATGGGACTTTATAAGCGATTACATCGACCCCAGTGCTCAACTGGTACTTATCTTATCACCCCGAAGGAATGAAATGTAAAGTCTACCTTTACATAAGGACGGCGAGCTGGTAGAATCGTTAGCACGCCGGGTGAAATGCATAGCGATACTTCGTCTGCCGTTATGTTCTGAATTCAAATTCTGCCGAGGTCGACTTTGTCTTTCATGCTTCCGGGGTCGATTAAATAAGTACCAGTTACGCACTGGGGTCGATATAATCGACTTTATCCCTTGTTTGTCCACACTATGTTTAGACCCCTGTGGAAAATTTAAAAAATGAGAAATGTAAAGTCGACCTTCGAGGAATTTGAACTCAGAACAAAGACGGACGAAATGCCATCAAGCACTTTGCCCAGTGTCTTAACGATTCTATCAGATCGCCGCCTTATTTGAAAAATATTACAAGCATCAATAAGCTGGGCGACATGGTAGACTCCTTACAGTCGGTAAAACTGCTTTATGATATTTCTACCTTTTTATATTTTAAGTTCAAATCCTGCAAAGGTCGATAAAATAAACTGCCAGTCAAGATTGGGGCCAATGGTATCGATGAACCCCTCCCGCCATATTACTGACCTTGTTCCTTATATAAAATAAAGGAAAGTGTGATGTCAAAGTGCTTGAAAGATAGCTTGTCACATTTTTTCCGACACGTTAACAAAACTGCTATCTCACCGTCTTTTTACACGCCCGTAATAAATATGACTGATGTATCAGGGTAACAACATTAAATAACCGTGTAAAATGAATCCCTGAATTATGATTTCCGCAGACATGTTTAGACGACTTATGTATCACCTTACACGTGAGAGACTGTCTTCTCCTGAAGGCATTAAAAGTTTGCATTTGATCATAGATGCTAAATACTTCATATCCTCACTTTGATTGACATCATAGGCTATCATATAATCTTTTCCGTCTATGACCCTGCCGTATTATTACATTAATGTATAATAGACCATCTGCTACCGTTAACATTTGTGATAATCTTACGGTTCAGTCAATGTAGGCGTTTCATTTCCATTAATGCATCTCGCCAGCTTTGAAACAGGCCGGAAATTTCGACGACATTAGCACTAAATATATGATAGGTCTGTAATTACCTACTTAAGCCACTTTTATCTTATCTTTCTGGAAACGATAATTTTGTTTGTATCATTTACTGTGTAAATCTATTAATTATTTCGAAAAATATTTTGACAAGTGTGAATTATTGAAGTTTATAAACAAGAATCCATGAAGTACATTTAAGATTAGCTTTTCATTCTTCAAACAATTTGCCTTGCTTCTGGTATGTCTTTCAGAATTTCTGTTAGGTGTCACATGCGAGAATTACCATCACCTATTAGAAACAGGAAAGTTAAACTTGTCTAATGATGAATCTGGGTCCTCGTATCAATTACATCTATCTATCTATCTATCTTTTTATCTATCTATCTATCTATCTTTTTATCTATCAATCAAGCAATTAATTATATAGTTTTAATAAGATTGGATTAGCTATTTTAATAAAGCTCATGCATATCGATAAGACGTTCCTTCAGCATCTGGTCAATGTTTCGGGCTAATAATAACGCCATTAAATCATGTGTTGTTGTTGTCTCATATAGACTTACCGAGTTCTAAAAAAAAAGCACTTGTGATTTATGGAGCGACTTAACTGCTTTTTTTTTACCGATGTGATTGACTTAAGGTTCTTTTTATCTGCTTCCGGAGTGTATTTTCTGTTATACACTTTCTGACTAATTGGGTTCGTCTCATCTTTTCCATGTTCAATAGATACCTTTCCGATTCGCTAAGCAAGAAAATGCAACTGTCTTTAATCTAGTGGGGCTTTTCTTTTAGTATATTATTAGTAACGGAGACGGGTTGTGATTCACTTAGGTTCCAGCCCACATGCCCCCGATACAACCACAGTTGTACTATTGGCATGAAAAGGTGACAGAATATACATTAAATATGTCGTTGGCTTTGTGGAGAAATTTGTGTTAGCTAAACCATGGCAAACGTAATAGAGGTGACGATACAAGAGCAGGTGATTATGTGGTTATTGCAGTAGCAGTGATGGTGAGAGTGGTAGTAGTTAGAGTAATAGTTGGGATGATGATGTCAATATTTGTATCTGTGCTTTTATTTTCTTTTGTTATTGTTGTTTCTCAACAGAGCACCATGTTGTTAAACGTATATTATTTCCTGTGTAATTGCTATCATTAATTATTCAGCAGTCATTTTAATTTGTCACTTCCTTGTATATTTTACTTGTACATTTACTGATACAAGATGCATATGTTTCAAGACGATGTTTCTGTAAAGTTGAGAATTCAAATACTTAGACACATTTCCACGAGATTACGCAAGCATGTACATATCTGCACACCCCTCACACAAACACACAAATCTGTGTATTTGTGTGTGTGTGTTGTGTAAGTCTTACATCGATTCTCGTAATGTGTAATTATACATATTCGTTTATACGTACATACATATATATAAAATAAAACAAAACTATACTTCTTTATTTTATATATATATATATATATATATATATATATATATATGTATATATATATATATATATATATATTATATATTATTTATATATATATATATATATTTGCATGTATGTATGTTTATATACATACATACACACACGCATATATATATGCATATATATATATATATATATATATATATATATAATATATATATATATGATATATATATATATATATATATATATATAATGACTCAGTAAAGAAGATATATTGAAGAAAGCCTTATCTCTGAACGTTTTGTGTGAATGGTGACAAAGTACTTAAATCTTCAGTTCTCTTGAGGGCACATCTTTATGGCTTAGATCTAAAGGATAGATATTGAACTATAAATTTGTGTTCGTAACTTAAAAAAAAATGTTTGTTTAAATAAATATTTATTTATTTATTGGATTTATGTGTTTGTTTCACGTTTTTTCGCTTTCTTCTGTTATATTTTTAAAGTTATTGACTGAAAGTTTAACGAAATTATTGAAGAACAACGTACATAGCTAATTCCATGTTATTTTTACCAAACAATTACGATGCTTACTTTCTCTGTTTCTCTGTCTCTCTCTCTCTCTTTCTACGTCTCTGTCTCTGTCTGTCAGTTTGTCTTTCTGTCTCTCTGTCTTTTGTCTCTGTCTATCTTCCTTTCTCACACACATACACATAAATTCACATCCTATAGAAGCACAATACAATTACAAATGCACGGAAATAATATAGAAATATATAATTTTCAGATGTGTGTTTAAGCAAACAAGTGTATCGTTATCTTAAGATGGAATCTTTTAGAGAATGTTCTGGAAGAGATATGTTGACCAGCTAGGCATGTAAGCCATAAATTTTTTGTGGACATTGAAAGCAAATATATCGCTTATTTGAAAAAAACAAAGAAAATAACAAAAACAGAAAGCAAAATAAAACAAGAAACGCAATTCAAATAAATGAAATTAAAATACATAAATAATTAAAATCAAATATAAAACATAACTTGATTATTTCGTACATGAATTCCTAAATCCAATTATTGTGTCCTTTGTTGGGCTTTGTTTTGTCACATTAGTAAATTTTATTATCATTGTGTATATTTTACTATTTTGTTATCAGCAAAATTTTTCGATTCAAGCTGTCACATATTTCAAGTTTTTATTTGTATGAATAGTATGGCGGAAAGGAAGAAAGAGAAACATAAGTACATCGTGGTGGGGGATTTGGTTAGCAGTATTAGGCAGCGAGCTGGCAGAATGGTTAGCACGCCGGGCGAAATGCTTAGCGGTATTTCGTCTGCCGTTACGTTCTGAGTTCAAATTCCGCCGAGGCCGACTTTGCCTTTCATCCTTTCGGGGTCGATAAATTAAGTACCAGTTATGCACTGGGGTCGATGTAATCGACTTGATCCGTTTGTCTGTCCTTGTTTGTTCCCTCTATGTTTAGCCCCTTGTGGGTAATAAAGAAATCAGTATTTGATCACTGGTTTTTATGGTGTATTATATTCTGGGTTCAAATCCCACCAAGTTTGGATTTTTTTTTCACTCTTCCAAGGTTTATAAACTAAATACGAGTCGAATGCTCGTATACATAGAAATAAGGAGGACCATACGTTTTGTCATACTGCTCATCACCGAAAGGTTAAGAAATTGTTGCTTACAATTAATCGCTGCTAAATAGTAAAGAACACGTGAATGCAAGTTATAGACGGTTAATTATTGGTTAAGCAGCGAATTTGGACAAACAATCAAAAGGTCGGAAGTTTGTATTCTGTTTTTGGAAGTTATGATGTGTCCATGTCCAAAACTCTTAAATTCTACCTGGCTTCTTCTGTATTAAAATAGTTTATTACCGTTGACAGGTTCGTTATTTTTTTAATTGCAAATATACTTTTGGCTTGTAATTCTGAATTCGCTTCAGGTGTGAGATATTAGAAGCAAATCATTGGGCATATAACTGTGGGTATTTTGGTCCCATTCTCCACCGTAATGATATTTTCAGTACCGCAGAAATTAATATCATGAAATTATGTGTGAAATGTGAGAAGGCGAAGACTTGTTCGAGGGCAGAAAAACTGGAAAAGGAATGCTTTCTCATGGAGACTATCTTATATTTAAACACTGTAATCTGTGTATGCTGCTGTCGCCATTTAAAACTTTAAATGAATCTATGATCAACGAAATTCCACTTTTAACCCTATCATTTTATTTCAGGCAATGTATCTAGGTTTAATTTACACAATATGTCCATTATTTGTTTAAGATAGTAAGGTGTCATATGAAAGAAGTTGGTCTTTTACTCCAAGTAGGTCGAGTGGTTACACAACGGACTTCCTTATTGAATCACGTGAATATGTGTAATGTTCCTTCTCAAGACATGACAGGCCGATTAGGGCCGGTTTCCCGGTTTCAGTGGTGTAGAAATTCCCCACCTGGATGGGACGCCGGTCCGTCGCAGGATTACTCATTTTTGCCAGCTGAGTGGACTGGAGCAACGTAAAATGAAGTATTTTGCTCAAGAACACAGCGTATCGCTCCGTCCAGGAATCGAATCCACAACCTTACGATCATGAGTTCAACACACTAAGCACTTAGCCACGCGCTTACACAATATGTGTAATGTATGAACAACTGAGTATATAAGACGTTTCTATCAGGTTTATCTTCTTTTCTTTTTCAGGTACAAATATTTTTCTTCAAGGAAACCTGTCCCGTCACGCAATATGCTGTATTGTGTTCTTTTCCCATTGCTATAGCAAGATGTGGTTGCGTTTCATTCGTTGGTGTTGTTTATGAATGGTCAGCTTCAAATGTAAAGATATACGACCAAAAGTATTTCAGTTATGACCATCCCGCCTTTTTGTATATCAGCAAAAACATTTTTCAGCGTGTCGTTTCTTTTCTGAAGGCAGCTGGAAGTTTAAGAGTAACTTGGCAGCTCTATATTGCAAATCAAGAAACCCTGACTTGTTTCTTCTTTGTATCATTATTATTGTCTTCTCCTGTTGTAATACTCCTATCTGCAGCAGGTTGTAATATCAGTATATAAGAGAAGGAATCGAAATAGCAAGACTGGCGAAAGTATACGAACTCCTGATTTCCAGCCGAATTTCACTGTCGTCAGTCGAATCAAGAGTACATATCTAGCTATAAACTATCTGAACCAAACGTTGCGTTGGCATTCGATTGCAACCCAGCGACCTTAGCACATTAGGAACGCGAACATAAAGACTCAAGTCGATTTATATCCGTTTCATTTCAATGGTTTTCATGACATTTCAGAAAATAAAAAGCATACACATACATAAATACATACATACATACTTACATACAAATGTGTATATATACCATATCTATACTTGTATACACTCACTCATCTATATAGATATACATATGTATACACACAAACACACACACACAAACACACACACACACACACACATATATATATGCGTGTGTGTATGTATGTATATATCTATATAGATATATACATATATATATATATCAATACGTATATATATATATATATATATATATATATATGCATATATATATATATATAATATATATATATATATTATATATTATATATATATATATATATATATATATATATATAATACATTATATATGTGTGTATCAGTGTTAGTAAACAAGAACATACACACAAAGACATAGTAATATATACATATTATATGTATGTGTGTGTGTGTATACATTTGTGTTTTGTGTGTGTACGCGCGTGTATGAATGAATAAGCAATAACAACGGCCCACCAAACATCTCTATCTGCTAATTTGGAAACTTTATCAATAGATAAAATATCTTTCGGCACTTTTAGAAGATTGTGGATTAAAGAAAGGTTAAGGAATATACTTATATGTGGAAATATCTTATCAGGCAAATAATAAATGAAGTGAAATGTCGCCTTTGATATTCTCCAGTCCTTTGCAAAATTTTCATTTCCATCTAAACGATTTCAACTTAGTAAGTAAAAACCCTTAAACACACGTCATTGAGAATATATAAATCTCTCTCTCTCTCTCTCTCTCTCTCTCTCTATCTATCTATGTATCTATGTATCTATGTATGTATGTATCTATCTATCTATCTATCTATCTATCTATCTATCTATCTATCTATCTATCTATCTATCTATCTACGCATCTATTTATCTAAGCACACTAGAATACCTACGCAAAAATAAAACAAGTAACAGTGTATACTTACATGTGGCTGAGAGTGCTTTTTTGGTATATATATATATATGTGTATATATATGTATATATATACATATATATATATATATATATATATGTATATATATATATAATATATATATATATATATATATATATATATATAGTATATATATATATTATATATATATATATATATATATATATATATGTACATATATATATATATATATATATATATATATATATATATATATATATATATATATATATATATTACGTATAAAAAAATCATAATTGCACTGAATCGAGCAAAACAAAATGGATGACAAAAAGCATCACTAAAAAAATATCGGAAAAAATATTCCCCCAAACAAACAATATTAATGAGAGCTGGGGCATTAAATGTTACGCCCTTTCGGAAATTGCCTAGAAGTACTAGTAGTAGTAGTAGTAGTAGTAGTGGTAGTAGTAGTAGTAGCAGCAGCAGCAGCAGCAGCAGCAGTAGTAGTAGTAGTATAGTAGTAGTAGTAGTAGTAGTAGTAGCAGCAGTAGTAGTAGTAGTCGTAGTAGATGGAATAGGAGTAGTGATGAAAATAGTTTGCGTTTATTTGTCATATGGGTGATATTTAAGTAGGCGTTATGCGGCAGTTAATGCATTATTGATTGTTAAAAAGTTAAAAAAGTTAAAAACGAAAACGGAAATAAAAAGAAGTAAAAAAAAAGAATAGATATATAAAACAGGAATAATGTAAATAACCGGAACTATAAGAACAACAACATAGTCATGTACAATTTAGTCGTAATCATCTTCACAAAATGTTGATATCTAGAATCGGTATAAATCTCATTATAGGCACAAGGGCCAGTAAATTACACATCTTGGCCGGCTAGCACAGCGGCTTAACATTAATGTTGGTTTCAAGTTTTAAGACAAAGTCAGCAATTTTGAGGTAGTGAGTAAGTCGATTAAACCGACCCCAGTATACAACTGGTACTCATCTTACCGATTCCGAAAGGATGAAAGGTAAAGTCAACCTTGGTGGAATTTGATTTCATCCAGAAAGTAAAGTCGGACGAAATGCCTCTAAACATCCCCCCCCCGTGCTAATGATTTTGACAGCACACCGCCCAAGCACGAATATAATCCTTAGGGCAAGCGAGCTGGCAGAATCGTTAGCACGCCGGGTAAAATGCATAGAGGCATTTCGTAAGTCTTTACTTTCTGAGTTCAAATTTCGCCGAGTTCGACTTTGCCTTTCATCCTTTTGGGGTTGATAAATTAAGTACCAGTTGAATTGTACCAGAAAATTCAGTGCCAGTAATCGACTTAGCTCCTCTCCCAAACCTGCTGGTCTTTTGCGAAAATTTGAAATCAATATCCCTTCTGCTATTTGCACAAGGTCTGAAGTTTGGGGAGAAGGGACCAGTCAATTTCATCAACCCTAGTGCATAGTATGTATTTTATTGACCCGAAAGAATGAAATAAAAATTCGATCTCAACTCAGAAATTAAAATTACAAACGGAAAATAATTTTTATTTCTTTATTGCCAACAAAGGGTTAAACTTATAGGGGGACAAGCAAGGACAGACAAAGGGATTAAGTCGCTTAAATCGACCCCAGTGCTCAAATGGTACTTTATTTATCGACCTCGATAGGATAAAAGGCAAACTCGACGTCGACGGAATTTGAACTAAGAACGTAACAGCAGACGAAATAGCTATTTCTTTACTACCCACAAGGGGCTAAACACAGAGAGGACAAACAAGGACAGAGAAACGGATTAAGTCGATTATATCGATCCCAGTGCGTAACAGATACTTATTTAATTGACCCTGAAAGGATGAAAGGCAAAGTCGACCTCGGCGGAATTTGAACTCAGAACGTAGCGGCAGACGAAATACCGCTACGCATTTCGCACGGCGTGCTAACGATTCTTCCCAGTTCGCCGCCCTTTTAATTCTGCTAAGTATTGTTTTTGGTGCGCTAAAGAATTTGATCGCTCAATAATATTAATAATGATAATAATAATCTTTTCTTCAACAGGCACATGACCTGAAATTTTGGGATAATAACCCTTCCTACTATTGGCAGAAAGCCTGACATTTTTCAATAGGGGGACTACACAATCTCATCGAATCAAGTTTGACCCTGAAAGGAATTTGAAGTCATAACGGAAACACGGAAGAAATTCTTCTACTCATTTTCTTCGATGCGCTGAGTGCTTTAGTAATAATAACATTAAAAGAGAGAAAAAAAAGCAAAACAAAAAATATAAACAGTGTGAGATTAAGAACTTTGTAATTTCCTACCAAAAAAGAATCGATATCAAGCAATTAAAATATCAGAGTCTATCCAGAGAGCTGAAAAGACTGGCATACTAAGACAGTTCCCAAAATGCTACCTAATAATAATAATAATAATAATAATAATAATGTGATGCAGTATCTAAGAAACGTCAGTCTTTTTTGGGACATGGATAGTTATCATCCTGTCTGTTCTTGAGATTTGAGGAGAGTTATTATCAGGGGACCTCAAGATAACATTACTGCAAATTAGATTAGCTTGTACTGTCTTGACAACAACAACAACAAAATCAACAACAAAAACAATAATAATAATAATATTAATAATAATAATAATGATAATAATAATAATAATAATAGTGATAATAATCCTTCCAGCTACTGGCTGGTACAGAGCCTGACATTTTCCAGTTGGGTGACTCAAGTGCGACACTTACCTAATTTCATTGAAGTTGAAATGATGAAAGGCAAAAACCGACATCGGCGTCATTTGAAGTCTAAGACGGAAACAGTGCCACGAAGCATTTTGTTCGGTGCGGTAACAATTCAGCCATTTCGCTGCCCGAAATTTGGGGGAGGGGACTAGTCGACTACATCAACCCCCCAGTGTTTCACTGGTACTTAATTCATGGACCACGAAGGAATGAAAGGCAGAGTCGACCTCGGAAGAATTTTAGCTCAGAAGATAAATACTTATTTCTTTACTACCCACAAGGGGCTAAACACAGAGAGGACAAACAAGGACAGACATATGGATTAAGTCGATTATATCGACTCCAGTGCGTAACTGGTACTTAATTTATCGACCCCGATAGGATGAAAGGCAAAGTCGACCTTGGCGGAATTTGAACTCAGAACGTAACGGCAAACGAAATACGGCTACGCATTTCACCCGGTGTGCTAACGATTCTGCCAGCTGGTCGCCATTTTAATAATAATAATTATCTTTATTTAAAATTTTTGACATAAAAGCAGTCTGGGGAGGTGGGGATGAGTCGATTACATCGACCCCGTTGTTCAACTGGTTCTTATTTAATCGACCCCGAAAGCTGGAAAGGCAAAGTTGACCTCGCAGGAAATTGAACTCAGAAATTAGCGACGGGCGAAATACCGCTAAGTATTTCGTCCAATATGCTAACAATTCTTCCAGCTCACCATCTTTTTTAATAGTAGTAGTACTCATAATGATGATAGTAATAATGATAATAGTAATAATGATAATAGTAATAATGATAATAATAATAATACTGATAATAATAATAATAATAATAATAATAATAATAATGATAATAATAATAATAATAATGTGATGCAGTACCAGACATTGTCACTCATGGATCCTCATCTTAACTGATTGGAAGTGTTATGTACGTTGTTTTGTCTTGGTATAAAAGATGGGCTACAGCAAATATTTGGCTCAATACCACATATTTGCTTTTCAGTTGTTTGACCATTACCATTTGAGCATGTCCCTTAGTGGCTGACGATATGTGCATCACTTATCACGGGCAGAAGTAGTGGGGGAGCATCATATTAATGTGCTGAGAGGAATTCTTTGTCGTTTAAATAATTCTCCTTTGGAAATACGGTTATTTCTTTCAACATCCTTAAACAATCCTTATTCAGGGACATTTTGAGCCGGATGGGCTACTCAACATGAAGAAAATTCTAACTGGGCCCCAACTGCAGGTCATGCGCTCTTTATCTTGATATGAAATCACCATGTCGTGCACATATGGTGGTGATGCATGTGCCTGGTGAACCCTTATCAGACGGGTAGTCATGATGGGTATACTGGGCTTCGTATATTTTACCCCAGTGTCACTTTGATGACATGCACTGCTTCCTCACTCAACAATAACAATAATGATAATAATGATGATAGTGGTTTCAAATATATGCACAAGGCCTAAAGGTTTGGGAACAGTTCTAGTCAATTACATCGAAACCAATTCTAGATTGATACGTATTTATAGCGAGCGAATTCATGAAATGCAAAGCAGAACTTGGCAGGAGTTGAGCTCAGAACCTAAAGACGGACGAAATACTAAGGATTTTTTCCGGCATGGTAAAGATTCTGCCAGTTCGCTGCTCTAACGATGATGATGATGATGAGAATGATGATGCAGTATGATGATGATCGTGATGATAATGTAATGATGATGAAAATGATGATGAATATGACGATGATGACGATGACGACGATGACGATGATGATGACCTCTGAAGAGCTGAAATGCTGAAGCAGTTTATATTGAAGCGAAAATAATCCGCGATATGCGACAAGGGAACTGTGAAGCCAACTGAAGAGATATTAAGAGCAAAAACAATAATATATATGTATGTATGTATGTAGGTATCTGTGTGTGTGTATATATGTGGTGATTCCTGTGGATGGATGGATCTATTTCTCTTTTTATCTTTGTCTATGTGGTCGGTGTATGTATACAAACATCGGTTTAATGTGTCTGTGTATGTTCATGTATTATAATATAAGTATATAGGACATATATTGCTGCGTATGCTGACTTAAAATATACATCATGTACATATATATATATATATAGGTATATACACATACATACACACACACACATATATATATCGTGTATATATAAATATAATTAAATATATATATATATACGCCGCCACCGAACCCAAGACTGAAGAAGTTTGAGGACGACTTGTGGGACATAGTTAGAAAGATTAAGTTCAGGAAGTCACACCAGGAGAAATGCCCACCTCAGATACCTAGATAAAATTACCAAGGACATTAATAGAACGGACGGAGTCCTGGTCCAGTCGACAAGACCAGGAACACATACAAGATGCCCATTAAGCAGTACCTAGATTTACTCGGTAAAGAGATCAAGAAAAATTATAGAGAAAACCAATTGGAGTACCCTGAGGAAGGTAAACTTGGAAATTAAGGATATAATATTTAAACACCGAATTCAAATGAGAACTCAGCCGCTTAGCCCCAAGCAACCCAGATTTATAGTGAAGGACCATAAACCTAACTTCCACACCAACCCAGCGCTAAGACTCATATGCCCTGCTAGATCTGATATCGGGATAATCAGTAAGTACATTTTAGATAAATATATCCCTAGTTTAGTAAACAAGCTGAAGCTCAGCCTCTGGGCCAACTCCTCGCAGTAGTGAAGTGGTTCTCTTCCATCCCCAATAAGAACCGTACTAGGTTCATTCAGTTTGATATCGCCAGCTTCTACCACCCTCGATTAACCCTAGTGTGCTAAATAAGGCCCTCTGGCATGCTCACAACAAGGCAGGCCTCACCAGAGAAGAGATAGATATCATTTTAGTTGCCAGGAAATCGTTTATTAAGTTTGATAATAAGCTGTGGATCCGTAAGGATACTCCCAATGAATTTGATGTGCCTATGGGTAGTTCGGATAGTGCGCAGATAGCCGATTTGGTCGGAATATATTTCTCTACGAATTGTCCGATCAATCCCGGAGATCGCGGGCGGCCTGTATCGTGACGATTGTCTGTTTTACCTGCAAAACACCACGAACAGAATAGTGCAGAAAACTAAGAGCAGGTTAGCTAGGTTTTTTAATAGAATGGGCATGAGTATAGTTTTTGATAACGAACTCACCAAGGCTAATTTCCTAGACGTTACACTTAACCTTAATAGCGACTCATACTGCCCTTACCATAAGCCTTCCACTAATTTGAAGTATGTCAGTGTTTCTCAAATCATGCCAAAAACCGTAACAGACAATTTGGTTAAAAACATCTCTCTAAGATTGTCTGGCCTGTCCGCCAGTGCCGATATTTTTATGCAGAAAGCGGATTTTTATAACGCCGCACTATCCAAGGCCGGTTATAGGCAGAAGGTAATTTATATTGATCCGGCCCTTCCGATGCCATCATTCGGTCATCAGGATAGGGCCGTATATAATAACATTAACATTTTAAGTAAGGACGGGAGCGCGGCGGATACCGGGGTAGTCGCTCCCGCATTTAATTTAGCGAACAAGGATAATTATCGGTCCGGGAGGTCTTACACTAACCCAAGACCCGTTATTCATCCGAGAATCACCCACCCAAATGCGAGAGCTGGCGTCCCGACCCATCACACTGATAGGAATAAGCATATATGGTTTGTAATCCCCTTTGGTAAGCAGATTAGAACTAACCTCCCCCTCATGTTTAGACAAGCCATCGCCAATAACTTCCCCAGAAATTCAAATATTACTCCACGGTTAACTCACATAAAGTTAGGATAGCTTTCTCCAACACTAAAAACCTCGCCCAGATAATCGCCTCCCATAATAATAGGCTACTTACTAAGACCCTATCACCTTTTTCCGGAGGCACAGCCTCTTCCGCTCCCGGTTTAATGCTCAGTAGGAATAATTATAGTAGTAATAATGATATGAGAGCCAGTACAGTGACACATAATCTCAGCTCCAGCCAGGGAGTACCCACTAGGGGTATAGTTATAAATAGGGGTGTTGTGGTTGATGGTAACAATGGGAGTAGGGTAGAGAGCCCCTTTAGCATCCCCAGCATCATTTCCCGCAATAGCAGTACCACGGGCAGTAGCAATGACAGCACTCTGATAGATAGTGGAGAATCAGGGATTATTCCTATAGTTAATAGTGACGTAGTGGAAAATAGAGTAGTAAGCGGCTGCAGGTCTCGGAACGAATATAGTGACAGGAACGCAGTTCTAATAATTCAGAAACCAATCCTAGCAGAGTAAGATTCACGTCGGCGAACTCCAAGATCAGAAACGCCGTCTACCAATGCAAGGTTCACACGGACTCAGATGCCTTCACTTATATAGGGGCATCATCCTCAAGATTGTCTTTGCGTGTCTCCAACCATTACGCAACTTTTCGGGACGTGAACAAGCGCCAGACCACGGGACTCAGTAAGCTAATATGGCGACTGAAGGATGCGAACTTAAGCTATAGGCTGGAATGGTCAATTTTGTCGGTGGCCCTCCCATTTGATAGGGGCAGAAGACAGTGCAACCTTTGTGTCTCCGAACTCTTCCATATTTTGTTTGCCAGAGGCCGGATGGTAAACGGGCTCTTACAGTCGGCTTTTCGATGCCCCCATTGGCGGCGTTACACTTATCTGGCCTTTAAATAGCGTTTATAAATAAGACCGGCACCCATAGCCCTTGGTAACAAATTCTGTGAAATAGATTTTAAGATATCTACAATTAACCACTGCAAGGGAAATTACTCCTGTAAGACAAACGGGGCTTGTTTTTCACAGCGGGGGGTTTCCTTGTCAAGGTAGGCTTAGATGAACACACACACACACACATAAAACATAAATTATATATATATAATTTCTTTATTTTTTTCTTTCTGCCACCCAACGGTTATCACGGCAGTAGCCACTGACAGCCGAACGATAAACGCACACACGTACACAAAAAATGTTTTTACCCCTACGCCAACACACACATATATAGAACAGTATACACACACACACGTCTCTAAGTAGAATTTTTCTCGCCCCTTATAAAACATCCAATATTCTTTAAATAGTCAGAACTTTATTCTCGGTCACAAAGAACATCTATACACCCTCACCCACATTTTGACCGATGCCTGACCTGTTGAATTCTTCAGCCACCGGTTCTCAACATACACTGATAAACAGTTCGCCAAGGGCTCTTAGGAGCACAGTTCGATTTGTTTTTGCTCTGCCTCTGTTCTGTTTTTGTTTTTCCAACGGATTTCCTTTTTTCTTCCTGAAGAGAAAGACACAATATGGTCCCATTATTCAATCGGATTTGGTAATTTGTGCCTTTCGAAACACGTGTAGAATGAAAAAACGATTTCTGTTCAATCTGCGTTCAGCTCCATTTCTTCAATTCACCAATATGTTATATATATATATATATATATATATATATATATATATATATATAGGCGCAGGAGTGGATGTGTGATAAGTAGCTTGCTTACTAACTACGCGGTTCCGGGTTCAGACCCAATGCGTGAAAACTTAGGCACGTGTTTTCTACTATAGCCTCGGGCCGACCAATCCGTGTGAGCGGATTCCCGTCGTATATATATATATATTATATTATAATATATATGTATAAATATATATATATATATATATATTATATGTATATATATTATATATATTATATATATTGTATATGTTATATATATATAGTGTGTGTGTGGGGGTGGGGTTTGTGTGCGTGTGTGTATGTGAGTGTATTTGTGCTTGCGTTTGTCACCCCCATCGCTTGACAACTGATGCTGATATGTTTCCTCGTAACTTAGCGGTTCGGCAAAAGACACCGTTAGAATAAGTACTAGGCTTACATAGAAGAAGACCTAGGGGCGATGTGTTAGACTGAAGGCGGTGGTCCTGCAAGGCCGCCGCAGTCAAGATTACTGAAACAAATGAAAGAATAAAAGAATAAAAGAATTAAATATACACACACATATATATATTCATATATACATATATATATATATATATATATATATATATATATATATATATATATATATATATATATATATATATATATATATATTATTATATAACATACAATATACACTCGAGTCATATATATATACATTTATATCTATGCACATATATATATATGAATATATATGCACACAAATATAATACATATATGCGTATATACACATATACACAATATCTATCTATCTACAAAGAGATAGATAGATAGAAAGAGAGAGAGAGAGAGAGAGAGAGAGAGAGAGACCCAGCCAGACATATATATTTGCTTACATACACACCTAATTTGTATTGTAAAAATCCTTATTCACCAGGGCATTGTGAAATAAAATTTTCTGAGTTATCACAATTGGAAATTATGCTTAATTGGGCGGTAAGTTTCCGCTTCACTGATTGGAAAACTTAGTACTATCTTTGCGCGTTATTCATTTCAAACTGCTATTTGTCATATTATATAATATATATGTACATATGTTTGTATATATATATATGCCCGTAGTGTGTATGCATATATAATATATATATATAATATATATATATATATATATATATATATATATATATATATATACATATACATATATATTTTATATAATATATATATAAAAGGGCTTAGTAAAATAAAATAAATTACTTTGCCACATACTGAACTCATTAGAAATAGTAGCTAAAAAAAACTTTTTAAAAATATTTCCAATACTTAAAGAAAATCTCTCTCATTAGTGTTTGCTCAATTCAACTCACGAAAGTATGGGGGTAAGACATTAAAAAATCAAATGCAAAGGTTATTGAGAACGTACGTTTCAAGATTAGTCAACTCGACATTTCTATCATCAGCTCAGAACTCCCTGGTTTGGATTTGAAAACACTGAAAGTGGGAGCATACCCTTTCGGCTTCTTATCGCTTCTGAAGATCTGCTCGAAACTAACAGTGCCAGCAAACCCAAAATATGCAAGCGAAGAATTTCTGCTCTCCCCTCTCCACCAGCGTGGGTTAAAATCAGTAAACACTATGCTTTTTCGGTAAAATCCGAAGCATTAAAAAGAGAAGATGAATTATAATTTCAACAATTGAGGGTAAAATTAATTATTATAATCAATTTCACAAGTATTCAGTATGTAAAGGACCATTTAAGGCGAATTCAAATTATTACATTATATAAAAGGGCTTAGTAAAATAAAATAAATTACTTTGCCACATACTGAACTCATTAGAAATAGTAGCTAAAAAAAACTTTTTTAAAACTATTTCCAATACTTAAATGTCGAGTTGATAATCTTGAAACGTACGTTCTCAAATAACCTTTGCATTTGATTTTTAATGTCTTTACCCCATACTTTCGTGAGTTGAGTTGAATTGAGCAAACACTATATGAGAGAGATTTTCTTTAAGTATTGGAAATAGTTAAAAAAGTTTTTTTAGCTACTATTTCTAATGGTTCAGTATGTGGCAAAGTAATTTATTTTATTTTACTAAGCCCTTTTATATAATGTAATAATTTGAATTCGCCTTAAATGGTCCCTTTACATACTGAATACTTGGTGAAATTGATTAATAATTAATTAATTTTACCCTCAATTGTTGAAATTTATATATATATATATATTATATATAAGATATTACAAAAAAGCATAAAGATTCAAGTTAATTTAAATGAATTTACTTGAATATGGTACCTAACTTAGATGCACCAAAAAAAAAAACTATACTGTTTTAACAATACAGTAATGTGGGGTGATTATAAGCGAGAAAGAAGCAACAAGAATGGATAGGTTTTTAGTACAATCGTTTCATACAAGGACAGGCTTTATTAAAAGTTGCAAAATTACAGCATATAAACGTGTCCCGTACTCATCAGCTAAAATACATGTGAGTTCTCTAGACATCCTAGTGGTTGAGGCTATACTCATGAAGTAATGTAGATATTAAGTAACATAAAACAGATTTCCAAAGTTCATTAAAGTTCTTTAAAGATGATGTACAGTCTTATCACAGAATTTTAAAAAAGTTTTAATAGCATCACAGAGAAGGTGACCTAATCCATAGTGCACATATGAATTTCCAGAGATATGATGAGGGATTACATACTCACAGAAGACAAATTTATCCATTGTTAATCACAACGAGGTGGGTCTCAATTCCTGCTTATTAGCATTACAGAGAGGTGAAAATCCTTTGTATAGATGCACAATTTCCAGTGGTGTAGATGTAAATTTCCAGAGAAATGAAGAGGAAATTCATATTCACAGGCGATAAATTTATCAATGGTTGAACACAATGAGGTAGGTATCAATTTTTTGTTATAGATTAGGTATTTGCCACATTAATCACATTACTGCTATTTACAAGAGGCTGTAGCTATTTAACTTTTAAAGGCTGAAGGGCTTTCTAGAGAGCAAAGAATAGAAAAGGGAAGGGAATAGAAGAAAGAGAGAAAATAAAGGAGGAGGGAGCAAAAAAGGGGTGGAGGGGGACTAAAAGAGAAGAGAAAAGGAAAAAGAGAATAAGAAGAAGAAAAAGAAAAAAGAGAAAAGAGAAAGAAATAGGGAAAAAAGGGAAAAAGGAAAAAAAAAGAAAAAAAGAGGGTTCTAGTTATACAGAAGAATTAGTAGACGGCAAGTCTGGTTTTAATTTACAGGCATCTAGGAACTAGAGGAGAATATTTATTCTTTGACCAGTAAAACAGCTAATTTATTGCTGTTGAAATCAGCTATGAATTTAAAGAGAATCTAAAGAGATAACACAGTCAGGGGTTTAGGGGTCAGATGCTAAAATCAAAAGAAAATACATTAGGAAAATCTAAGTATAATCTTATCAAAAAGTCATTAAAATTTACTTATTTAATTTATTCTTTTATTGTCTTAAGGAGTTGCCGTTATTATTCATACATTGACGGATTACTGGTCAAATCTTAGGATCATTTACAAGGTGTTAGGGGATTGTCTATCATAATGAAGATAATCATATTATCACCGAGGGGGTAGCCTTATTTATTTAATTTTGAAATAGAATTATGGGGCTATAGTATCTCATTTTATTTTATTTTATTAGAGTTATGCTACTTAAATTAGATTAAGTTAGGAATTAAAATTAAAAATTACAATTAAGATTTAAAATTAAGAATTTAAAAATTATGAGTTTGAAATTAAATAAAGCCTCAATTAAGCAGCGTATAAGTACTATTCTTTTCCCTGTTCTCAAAAAACTGATGCAGATATAAGGAAAAAGATAACTGTAGTGTGAGAACTCTTAGTTATCTACTTAAAGCAGTGCTATACTAGTAGAAATCAAGTTATATCTATCTATCTAGTTACGAATATTCTAATCATTTAAAATATTTTAAAGTCTTCAATTTAACGGGACACAAACTTGACCTAGTTCGATATGGTTATTCAATAAGTTTCTATGTTTTCTATGCTTTAGAATTTCATACGTCTCCATGGAGCATAGTTGGCAACCAACCCTACTATTTTTATACGGAATTGCCTCCTAACTATTTCCAATTAAGGTTATAATTTTTATTATTATTTTTGAGTCCCAGATTTTGTTGAAAGTGTGGTGGTACCAGCTTTATGACGTAATTAAAAGACGAGATGTGATTTCTAACTCTGGCTAGAAAATTAGTTGTACATCCAATGTAAAGATATTTGTTATTCTCCGTGGATATGGTACATTTATAGATTACATATTTTTCCCCACATAGACCAGGTGCCGGGCATTTTGATTTTATTCTACACTTACACACAGGAGGAACAACTTCAGGTTTGGATTATTCTTGGGTAGATGTCTTAGGTTCCTATTATTTTGGTTATCATTTCTATAGTTGGTGCTGATATCTAAAGTATTGCTATTATTTATTGATCCTTCAGCTTCATCATTTAGGTCTAAAGTCCTACCATGATTTCTTATATTATTGGTAATGTTACTATTATTGTTAGTCTTTTTATCCGACTGCATATTGTTGTATAAATATCACTGATATTTTCATTTCCTTATTTTCTCATTAGCCTTATATCTATTATTTCTATTATTAACATTATTCTTCTATTAATATCGGCATTGTTATTACTATTAATATTATGTTATTAGTATTCTGTGTTACTAATTTCACCTATGGTTTTGATAGTTACTATTGCTGTTTTATTGTTGGTAGTATTATTATAATGCTATTGGTATTCATGCTGATATTATTATTTTGATTTCTATCTTTCCTGGCTAGTTTAATGGTTTTATTATTAATCTTAGCTATTAAAGTGGACATATTTGGGAGGGTTGAATAAGAAATCCTAACTGTTTTCCTAGATATAATTCTATGATATCTATGAGAGAGGGAGGGAAATTTTTTCCAGAATTACTTTGAATTTGTTCTGTATATCCGATTGTATCGCACAGTTGAAAGGAATATTCAGCCATAATATATCTTTTTTATTAAATTTAGGGTTCGTAGAATTACTACTATTCATCTCACCGGAGTTATTGTATTTATTACCATTATTTTTATTTTATTTTATTTGTGTGCATCTTAGGTTTATCTACTTCAATATTATCCGAGTTACCTCGGATAAATAAGTTAATTGGGAAATAGTTAGGAGAGCAATTCCGTATAAAAATAGTAGGGTGGTTGCCAACTATGCTCCATGGAGACGTATGAAAATTCTAAAAATAGAAAACATAGAAACTTATTGAAAACCATATCGAACTAGGTCAAGTTTGTGTCCACGCTAAATTGAAGACTTTAAAATATTTAAATGATTAGAATATTCGTAACTAGATAGATAGATATAACTTGATTTCTACTAGTATAGCACTGCTTTAAGTAGATAACTAAGAGTTCTCACACTACAGTTATCTTTTCCTTATATCTGCATCAGTTTTTTGAGAACAGGGAAATGATAGTACTTATACGCTGCTTAATTGAGGCTTTATTTAATTTCAAACTCATAATTTTAAATTCTTAATTTTAAATCTTAATTGTAATTTTTAATTTTAATTCCTAACTTAATCTAATTTAAGTAGCATAACTCTAATAAAATAAAATGAGTTACTATAGCCCCATAATTCTATTTCAAAATTAAAAAATAAGGCTACCCCCTCGGTGATAATATGATTATCTTCATTATGATAGACAATCCCCTAACACCTTGTAAATGATCTTCTAAGATTTGACCAGTAGTCCGTCAATGTATGAATAATAACGGCAACTCCTTAAGACAATAAATGAATAAATTAAATAAGTAAATTTAATGACTTTTGATAAGATTATACTTAGATTTTCCTATGTATTTTCTTTTGATTTTAGCATCTGACCCCTAAACCCCTGACTGTGTTATCTCTTTAGATTCTCTTTAAATTCATAGCTGATTTCAACAGCAATAAAGTAGCTGTTTTACTGGTCAAAGAATAATATTCTCCTCTAGTTCCTAGATGCCTGTAAATTAAAACCAGACTTGCCGTCTACTAATTCTTGTATAACTAGAACCCTCTTTTTTTCTTTTTCTTTTTTCCCTTCTTTCCCTATTTCTTTCTCTTTTCTTTTTTTTTTCTTTTCTTCTTCTTATTCTCTTTTCCTTTTCTCTTCTCTTTTAGTCCCCTTCCCCCCCTTTTTGCTCCCTCTCCTTTATTTTCTCTCTTTTCTTCTATTCCTTCCCTTTTCTATTCTTTGCCCTCTCTAGAAAGCCCTTCAGCCTTTAAAAGTTAAATAGCTACAGCCTCTTGTAAATAGCAGTAATGTGATTAATGTGGCAAATACCTAATCATATAACAAGAATTGATACCTACCTCATTGTGTTCAACCATTGATAAATTTATCGCCTGTGAATATGAAATTCCTCTTCATTTCTCTGGAAATTTACATCTACACCACTGGAAATTGTGCATCTATACAAAGGATTAATTCACCTCTCTGTAATGCTAATAAGAGGAATTGAGACCCACCTCGTTGTGATTAACAATGGATAAATTTGTCTTCTGTGAGTATGTAATCCCTCATCATATCTCTGGAAATTCATATGTGCACTATGGATTAGGTCACCTTCTCTGTGATGCTATTAAAACTTTTTTAAAATTCTGTGATAAGACTGTACATCATCTTTAAAGAACTTTAATGAACTTTGGAAATCTGTTTATGTTACTTAATTATCTACATTACTTCATGAGTATAGCCTCAACCACTAGGATGTCTAGAGAACTCACATGTATTTTAGCTGATGAGTACGGCACACGTTTATATGCTGTAATTTTTGCAACTTTTAATAAAGCCTGTCCTTGTATGAAACGATTGTACTAAAAACCTATCCATTCTTGTTGCTTCTTTCTCGCGTATATATATATTATATATATATATATATATATATATATATATATATATATATATATATATATATTATATCTACGTGTGTATGTGTATGTGTGCATGTATATATATTGTATATGTATATATATCTATATCTATATATCTAACTATCTATCTATTCATATATATATATATGTTTATATATATTATATATATATATATATATATATATATATATGCAAATGTTTTTCATTGTTGGTATTTATTTAACAATTCTTCAGTTTTTAATGGTAAAAATGTAAAAAGTAATATCTAAAATTTAGACTATAAAACTCGGTTCGCATTAAGAGTCATTCTTTGCCTTGTAATTGACTTCTGGTAAACCTTCATGGCAAACGACACACCGAATATTATTCCATATGAAAAGAACGTTCGAGAATTTGAATTTTTATAAAATCTTTGTTTTTTTCTTTAGATTCATAAAATATAAGAGCAAATACGAAAATAATAATGTATAAAACCGATATATGTTTCCTCACGGAAGAAATATTCTTTCACACTTGTTAAGTTTCAATATTTTGCTTGGTTAACTTCAAACCACACCCGATATGCAATAGAGTTATTATAGTTTGTGATACCTTCCATAGTTTCTGCTCAAATAATTTACAAATATATGAATGGTGAGAAATATCTCCATACATTACTTCTAGTTATTCAGGGTGACGGTGCTTTTCTTATCGGAACCACTATTGATAGAATTCATCCAATATTGTTTTCAATATATATTGACGAGGGAAATTATTATTAAATAAAAAATAATGTGATATGAGAGTCTCAAAATCAGTGGATAATATGATGGATATTAGATGATTGGATAAAAATCATGAAGAAATAAAATATATATTTGAATATAGAAACATGGTGTAAACGTTTTTGGAATATTTTGATAAATCGGCTGATATAATTTCTGTGTATCTAGCGCAAATCAACTGGGTGGATGGATTCCACCTCTTTCCAAGATATTTCACACGTACAAATTCACTCGAATACAGCAAACCAAACAAGTAAATAGCATTCGATTGCATAATGTTACTAAACAACTGTAAGATTTTCTTAAACATTAATACTTACGACAATATGAATATGACATGGAGAAGTGTTAGGGGGTGGATGAGTACTGATTGATTATGTGCAGTTGATAATCATTAGCCATAATCAATCAGTCGAACAGTCTTAAGTTTGTGTTAAATGCAATATTGTTATATACCATATATCCGAGCAAAATCTACCAGCTTGAAGAATGTCCTCCATTAGTTCTTGACAAATGGATTCAACCGCAAACTATCGAAATATAAGGTAGATCGCTGTTGAATTTTGCAGCATTATATTTCCACTGTGTATTGGATTGGATTTCAGTCTATCTATCTATCTATCTATCTATCTATCTATCTATCTATCTATCTATCTATCTATCTATCTATCTATCTATCTATCTATCTATCTATCTATCTATCTATCTATCTATCTATCTATCTATCTGTCTGTCTGTCTGTCTGTCTGTCTGTCTGTCTGTCTGTCTGTCTATCTGTCTGTCTGTCTGTCTGTCTGTCTGCCTGTCTGTCTGTGTCTGTCTATGTGTATGTCTGCGTGTCTGTCTGTGTGTCCGTTTGCCTGTCAGTCTGCCTGTCTCTCTCTGTCTCTATCTATCTGTCTGACTGTTTTTCTCTCTCTATCTATCTACCTACTTACCTACTTACCTACATGTCTATCTATCTATCTATCTATCTATCTATCTATCTATCTATCTATCTATCTATCTATCTATCTATCGATCTATCTATTTATCTATCTATCTATCTATCTCTTTGTATTCCATGGACAAGGCAGGTGTTAGCGTGATACAGTATGTTAAAGTTGAACCCTTGGATTTCAGAAACAGTCCATGAGACGAAGGCTTACACACTTGCTGTTACACGGATCCAGAAAAACTAGCTTCATACAAGGATATAGTAAAGTGACTTGCTTAAGATACCACGCATTTAGGTCGAACTCGTAAGATCCTAATACCAAGGCCAATTATTTAACCATCCAGCCCGTTGTGTGTGTTTGGGTCAACAACCGAGAAATATGTGTTTCCTGTACGTGACAATTTACTTGTATGGCTTTAGTATGTTACTATGATGCAAGTGCTTCGATTATGGAGAAAAGTAACGTAGATATAACTGCAAGATATGAACCATGGGTTGTCTATGCGAACGACTCCTTCATATTAGCTAGCTGTAATTAGAGCGATTGTTTAAAAACTGAAAAAAAAAAAAAAATCCTCTAGAGATTGAAATTTTAATAGTCAGCAGCGATATAGAAGGGGAGAGAAAGTTAGAGTTGTGAATAAAGAAAGAAAAAGGAATATATTAAGAAACAGATTTACCCAGTACTTGTTTTATAAATGCAAGAAAAATATGACGGCTCATTTCAAACTTAGAAGTGATAAGAAAGAGTATAGTGGAGTGTCAAAACGGTCTACTTCAATTAAAAATTAACAGAAAATTTTGCCTCGCAGCTATCTCAGATTTTTCAAATGCGTTACCTTTCAATTGTGGCATTTTATTTTCGAAGTTAAGCCAGTTTTTTTAAAGAGTTTTGCTCATATATTAATTTATGTTGAATAGGAATTTCGTTCCATGACAGCAGAGGAATTTTGGTTTTACACAGCTTCATGCAACAAAACCCCACCTACTATATATATATATATATATATATATATATATATATATATATAATATATATATATATATATATATATATATATATATGTATTTATAATATACATTTAGGAGGGAGTTGCATAAATATGTGTAAAACCAAAATTACGATTATGACAAAATATATATATATGTATGTATATGTATGTATATGTATATATATATGTGTGTGTATATATATAGTTATACACGAAAAGGAAATCATAGAGTGATATATATACATATATATAGATACACATATATATATACATATATATATATATACATACATAAATACATATATGTATATATACATACATAAATACATATATATATATATATACACACATATATATGGACAGTTAAATCTTGCTACATCAGTACGCTTCAAAGATGTTTATATATATATATATATATATATGTATGTATGTATGTATTTATGCATGTATGTACGTATGTACCCAGAAACAGTTGGTCTGTTGGTACTGCTAGTACCTAGGAGGAATTAGTACGTTTCTTTGTACAAAGTATATTTCGAACACAGGTCGTGTCTATAACCAGCTGGAAAAGATATTTTCCTGGGGTTAAAAGTTAGTAACATGGTCCTACGCAGGACTGCCACCTTACGTTGGGACATATTTATCTACATATATGTATATACACGTCAGTGTGTATGTATATATGTGTTTGTATGTGTGTGTATGCGCATGTGTGTGCATGTTTGGGTAAGTGTGGCGGTCAGTGTGTATATATATATACACACACGCACAGAAACACGCACACATACACACACACACACATACACACACACACACACACACACACACATATATATATATATATATGTGTGTGTGGTACACACACATACACACACATATATACACAAACACACACACAAACACACATACACACACATATACACAAACACACACACAAACACACATACACACACACATATATACATGTGTATATTATATGTACATATGTATATATATATATATATATATATATATATATATATATATATACATATATACCGGAATAGCAGATGCGGAGTTACACATACCACAGTATGCTGTACTACGGACCGACAGAAAAGAAAGGAGTCATGGAGGTGTTATATACATCCGTGAGGACCTCACACCCCAGGTCCTCTTGTCATACTCAAATCGGTGTGTGACACACTAATTGTACATATTAGGCAACTTGATGTAGTTGTGTGTGCTACATATCGCCCTCCAGATGCCCCAAGCCTTGTGGGCAAGTTTGAAGACTGCCTTATAAAAATAGAAGAAGTTCTAACTACATTAGAACAACACATAAGTGTACTTCTTATGGGAGACTTCAATCTGCCCAATGTCAGATGGCCCGAGGGCCTTTCTCTCCCAGGAATGACAAGATGTGAACGAGGACAGGCGAGGTCCCTCCTGAACCTCATCAACACCCTGTACATGGAGCAGGTAATACTCCAACCAACCAGGGCAGGTAACACACTGGATCTTTCCATAATGTGAAAGTGACACCGACACTACTCTCGGATCACAACATGATAGAGCTGACCATGTACGGGCCAAAAGAGAGCACGGACATGCAGCCTACAAGAAACCCTCAGAATCTTTCCAGCTTGAATTACCATAAGGCAAACTGGAAACAAATTGAGAAAGAGATCCTCAAACAAAACTGGCCTAAATGTCTCTCCTCGCCAGACATCGACGTGAAACTTCAACAATTCATGTCTGCAATGCAAGCCATATGCTACAAATGTGTCCCAGAGAGAAAGGCCACTGTAAACAAGAACAAAATCCCCAGAGAGAGGAAAATTTAATGAGACGGCGTACAACTTTTCAAATCGCCTAAACAAACAGATTGAAAGCAGTGAAAAGTCCCGCCTAAAGATAAAACTGTGGAAATCGAAAAATGTCTGCAACTCTCCCATGAAAAAGAAAGAGCAGACAAAGAAGCCTGGGCTATAGAAAACATAAAATCTAACCCACAGCTTTCTACAGGTATGCCAAAGAAACAGCTACGGTGCACTGTAGAATAGGGCCACTCCTCGAAAAGGATGGCACACTTACAGGAAAACCAATGAGGGTAAGTGAAATACTGAATGAGCATTCAAGAGTGTTTTCACTCCACCCCTTGGCATCTCCAAATCACCAATCCAACTGACTTTTTTACCACTGCAGATATAAAATCAGAGGCGGCGACGATAGATTACAACGATATAAAGGAAGACGATGTAATCAAGGCTATAGATGAATGAAAACAGCTCAGCTACTGGCCCCGATGGATTCCGGCAATCCTCCTAAAAGCATGTAAGAGAGTCCTAACAAGACACTGCAGTTCCTCTTTCAGAGCTTCCTTGCAGCTGGCAAACTTCCAAGAAAACTGAAGGAAGGTAAAATATGCCCCATTCATAAAGGAGGTAGCAGAGCGGAAGCCAAGAACTATAGACCTATCTCTCTGACCTCACACATCAGCAAGGTCATGGAACGAATAGTCAGAAGGAATCTGATCACCTTCCTTGAAGAGAATGACTTGCTGCCCGACACCCAAAATGGTTCCGACCAGGGGAAGAAGCTGTTTAATCAGCTCCTACAAACACTATGACTGGGTGCTGAAACGGCTGCCAACCACTCAAATGTGGAAGTGAGTGATATATCTCGACTTTGCAAAGGCCTTTGATAAAGTCGATCATGGAATGATATGTCACAAACTGCGTGATCTCAACATAGTTGGAAAGCTGGGAGAATGGCTTCATGACTTTCTGAAAGATAGAAGTCAGGTGGTAGTAGCCAATGGGGCCACTTCATTAAACACGCAAATAGTGAGCGGTGTTCCGCAGGCACTGTTCTGGGACCACTACTGTTCATAATGGCCCTCTCAGACATGCCCTCAGCCACGCAGAGAGCCACGATCACAAGTTATGCAGATGATACAAAGTTTCACAGGCAATACAGAACCCTGAGGACACTAAACACCTGCAATGTGAGCTGGACAAATATACAAGTGGGCCGAAAAGAATAGCATGCAGTTCAATGCTGAAAAATTTCAAGCTCTATACTATCAGCATGCAAAACTAAATGCAATACCACATGAATACATGGACCCGGAGGAATAGCATCCCAGAGGAACAATCAGTGCGTGACCTAGGTATTTACATGAGTGATGACGCGACCTTTCGTGTACATGTTGCTAAATTGGAATGCAATGAAATGTAGACGACTGGCCGGATGGATCCTCAGAACCTTTAGAACAAGAGAACAAGAAACCATGATGGTCCTTTGGAGGACACTTGTCCTAAGCCACTTTGACTACTGCTCTCAGTTATGGTCACCATCCAGTGTCAAGTTGATCACAGAGCTCGAGGCGATCCAACGTAGCTACACGAAGAAGAATTCTACAAAAAGAATTCTACAAAATTTTTTTCACCACCCTATATTGATTAATTATGAATTTTCTGGTTAATTCCGTAATGGAATCGACGGTTATATAATTTGCTGCCGATAAATTTGGCGCGAGTGCGACGATTTGAAAATTTTAGGTCAGATATTGCCTTGGCAGTGTCGGAAATGCCTCGTGAAAATAATGTTCCGACTTGGCTATTCTTGCTGAAGAATCTGAGGGCCTATGGAAGATTGGCTTGATTTATTTAATCAGGTTAGTTTACCATTAAAAAGCAGACGAAACGGTGCATCGTACAAGAAATTAACAGGGTAAATGTTTTTTTAAATTTTCTCCTGTTACGGAATGATCTTTATTTGCGGTTGAAGCTTTGGCTGTTATTTCTAGTGGGTGAATGGCATATTATGGCCGTTCCTTGATTGTTGATGTTGAACTTAAAAATGGTCTATGACTATTTATTTTTTCTCACTAGGCCGCTGGTGGCAAAAGAATTCTACAAAATTTTTTTCACCACCCTATATTGATTAATTATGAATTTTCTGGTTAATTCCGTAATGGAACGACGGCTTATAGTTATTTGCTGCCGATAAATTTGGCGCGAGTGCGACGATTTGAAAATTTTAGGTCAGATATTGCATGGCAGTGTCGGAAATGCCTCGTGAAAATATCTGTTCCGACTTGGCTATTTATTGCTGAAGAATCTGAGGGCCTATGGAAGATTGGCTTGATTAATTTATCAGGTTAGTTTAACCATTAAACAGCAGACGAAACGGTG
Organism: Octopus sinensis; assembly: GCF_006345805.1. Lineage (NCBI taxonomy): Eukaryota > Metazoa > Mollusca > Cephalopoda > Octopoda > Octopodidae > Octopus > Octopus sinensis. The sequence continues at coordinate 38,883,000 of NC_043010.1, forward strand.
CATCGTACAAGAAATTACAGGGTAAATGTTTTTTTAAATTTTCTCTGTTTACGGAATTGATCTTTATTTGCGGTTGAGCTTTGAGCTGTTTATTTCTAGTGGGTGAATGGCCTATTATGGCCGTTCCTTGATTGTTGATGTGAACTTAAAAATGGTCTATGACTATTAATTTTTTCTCACTAGGCCGCTGGTGGCAAAAGAATTCTACAAAATTTTTTTACCACCCTATATTGATTAAATATATATATATATATAATATATTATATATATATATATATAATATATATATATACGGACATATATATATATATATATATATATACACACATGCACATGCACAATTACACGCTTCCACCTTCTCCCTTATGAGGTGTTGGAACCGATGCGTCGTAAAATCAAGCTGGTCGTACAGTGTGGATGTGGTGTGGAAGTGCACACGTGACGACGCATTTACTGACTTCTATATAAATAAATAGAAATCATCAGTAGACAAGCCAGATCCTGACAAACACATTTCCTTCTAATAATATTATGTTCTCATACGTTTCCGCCTCCCCCTTTTTTTCCTCTACTCTGAAAACCTTTCTCCTTTCTGTGCCTCATGAATTTTGTAATAATCTTGCTGCAGATGTTGTTGTTTTCGTTGTCGTGTGCTCCTTTGTTGATGATTATACTGCTACTGTTGTTTTTGTTTTTTCTCTTCTTCTTCTTCTTTCTTTATCCTCCCTCTGTTTTTGGGTTAACCATTATCACGTGACTTGTCGTGGTTTCCTTCAATCTGATATATTTCCTCATAATAGTGTATGGACATGGCGTATGCTTAACCAGAAATTTTAATTGTTTTTCTTTCCTAGGTCTGTTTAAAATATTCCTACTGTTCTTAGGCCTAACTTACATAACAGCTGAACGGATCTTAGGTATATTATATATATATTTCTTTACTACCCACAAGGGGCTAAACACAGAGGAGACAAACAAGGGCAGACAAAGGGATTAAGTCAATTACATCGACCCCAGTGCGTAACTCGTACTTAATTTATCGACCCCGAAAGGATGAAAGGCAAAGTCGACCTCGGCGCAATTTGAACCCAGAACGTAACAGCAGACGAAATACGGCTACGCAATCGCCCGACGTGCTAACGTTTCTGCCAGCTCGCCGCCTATAGGTATATTATATATAATTGACCTATGTTCTTTATACTCAGTGTAAAGAGTTTTCCTACGCTTCGTAACTCTGAAGTGATGCTCTCGCTTTCGGTATTCTGTATATATTTGACTTGTGGTTGTTGAGTGTATTATTGTATATCACTTTTGTAAAAACGCGTAGAGGAACTATTTCTATCAACAGTTGCATGACGGTGTTTTCTTGTAATTTCCTCCTAGCGTATCCAAAGTACATCCACGTAAGTTATCCATATGTTTTGTACAAGCACACGAGTACCGGTCTCACAATCTTTGACCTGCATTTTAACTCTCATTTATCGACTTACATGTTTTTTTTCTTTAGGCCTACCTATTTAATATTAAACGGTCTTTTTCCGATGTTTTCACCACTGTATCACAGAGTTTAATTAATAGCAAGCTCTACTGTCACCTTAAGAAAGACTGGCGAAAACTATTTCAGCCTTACTTATCATACACTCTATATTTCGCCTGAAAATTTCTTCTAAATACATCCTGAGATTCTCTTAGATACGTTTAATTAACTTAAATATATTAGCCTTACTTTTCGAATTATGAAGGCGCATGGCTCAGAGGTTCGAGCGTCGAGATTACGATCGTAAGATTGTGAGTTCGAATCCCGGACCGGGCTGCGTGTTGTGTTCTTGAGCAAGACACTTTATTTCACGTTGGTTCAGTTCACTCACTTGTAGAAATGAGTTGCGACGTCACAGGCGCCAAGCTGTATCGGTCGTTGCCTTTCCCTTGGATAACACTGGTGCGTGCAGAGAGGAGGCCTTCCATAAACAACCCTGCCCGGACTTGTGCCTGGGAGGGTAACCTTCTAGGTGCAATACCATGATCGGTCATGACCGAAGGCGGTCTCAATAAACAATAATAACTTTTCGAATTAATATTATTCGTCAATGTTTCCTTAGTTACAATCTTAATTTCGTCTTTTACGCTTTTATTTCGTGATGTACATACTCAATTTCTTCTATGCTGCCTGTATAGAAAACTCTTATAAATATCTCCTTTAACTTTTCCTTCTCTCAGTGACTGAAAACATTTACTGGCAATTGTTTCAGATGTTCGTGAGTCACATATTACCAGTCTAGGACAGCCGGTGAGCTACCACTGACTATGAAACGTTAACATTGGTTAAATTTCCATTATAAATGCGGTCCTACAATACCGTTGTGCTTTCCTAAAGCCTGCATTACAGATTCATAACACTGATCTCTTTGGTTTCGTAATTACAACCTTTGAAACTGGTGTTTGCCCAAATACCATCTCTCTCCTCTTTTCTCTCTCCCTCTTTCTATCATCCACACAGACGTACGTAAATATACGCAACCATGCATACACAAACACATAATACATACACATACACACGATTTATGTTGTTGCCATTTTGGAACTCCTATGTGTCACTTCAATGCAGACATTTCGGGTGTTTCCTCTTCACTAGATATTAACAGGAAATTAAAATATTAGTATATTATAATACTTAAGCATCTGCCAAGTGAGGTCACATGAATTATAATTACAACTAAAATGGACGAACAGAATAGCAGGTGTATGTATGTGAATATATAATAATATATATATATATATATATATATATATATATATATATATATTATATATATATATATAGTGTATATATATAAAGAGAACAGTTTATTTCCACGTAGGAAAGAATATAGGAGACATAATTTTGGAGTTGCAAATAAAATTTCACATTAATAGAAAATAATATGAATTCAAAAGTCCAATGACTTTTATAACAATGCAATGATACATGATTGAGAGTTCAGTGGGTTTCAGTACAACAAGTTATATTCACGATTAGATACGGTGAGGTTTTAAAAAGTAAATTAAAGTTTTAAAAATGGTTTTGTACTCGTACAACCTCTATCGTAGTACATAAACGGGAAATATTCGTTATTAATTTAACTAGTAAAACTGAATTGAATATATATATATATAATAAGAGTAAATAATAGCTTTAATGGTTTTTAAAAAAACAAAAAAATTATTTACTGGTAGATTTCGGCATGTAAATATAACCATTAACAGTAGAAAAGTTCAATATATATTTTGTATATAAATAAAAAAAAGGCAGGGAACAGGTTGCTTAGCCACATACCGAAGAAATTAGAAATAGCAGTCAAAGACTGTTTATTTCTATTTTTGGTATGTGGCTAAGCAACCTATATATATATATATACATACACACACACACACACACACATACATATATATATATATATACATATGTGGAAAACATAAAAAGTGGAAGACAAATGCCTTCGTTTCACAAAGTTAAATATTTTTTATAAGAATATCTTTTTATAAAGAACAGGCACTGGTTCTCCATTAACCAGATTTACAAGTGATTGATATTCGACTATTTACAGTATAAAACACACAGATGACAACATATACTCCCCAGATACATGTTCACATATGCATTCATATGTGTGTGTGCGTGCTTTAGTGTGTGTTTGTATATGTTTCTTGCATTGTTGATTTAAAGAAATTTTAATAGTAACATCAGAAGATGGCCTGACGGAGACTAATTACTAAAAGCGTAATAAAATTTATTACGATAAAATTTATTACAAAAAAAAAGAAACTAACAACATAAAGTGTAACTTAAAACCAACAAAAATATGGAGTTAAAGTTTCGCAGACGGATTATTTAATCAGTTGTAGTAAGGTTTTCTTTTTAGTGTTTATATATTGTCATCAGGAAGTGAAATACAGTTACTACCAAGATTCTGTATAAAAGCATAAATATTTATTTCTATATTGCCTAAAAAGGGATAAACATAAAGAGGACAAACAAGGACAGACAAGGGATTAAGTCGATTACACCGACCCCAGTGCGTAACTGGTACTTATTTAATCGACTCCGAAAGGATGAAAGGCAATGTCGACCTCGGCGGAATTTGAACTCAGAAGGTAGCGGCAGGCGAAATACCGCTAAGTATTTCGCCCGGCGTGCTGACGTTTTTGACAGCTCGCCGCCTTGTGAAACAGAAATATTCTTTTCTTTTCTTCTCTAGGCACAAAGCCCGAACATTTTTTGTTGTTGTTGGGTAATCGATCAGATCGACCCCAGTACACAGCTGATGCTTAATTCATCGACCCCTAAAGGATAAAAGGCAAAGTCAACCTCGGTGGAAATTGAACGTTTCTGCTAGGTCGTCGTCGTCTTGAGAAACATAAATATTATTTTCTACTCAAGGCATAAGACTCGAAATTTTGGGCGAGGATGCCAGTCAATTACATCGACCCAGCTTGCAACTGGTACTTAATTTAGGGACCCCGAAAGGCCCGGCGTGCTAACGTTTCTGCCAACACACCGGCTTGAGATGCAAAATTGTTTTTTCTTTTCTTATCTTCGCACAAGGCCCGAATTTTTTTTTTTTTGGTGGTGGAAGTCGATTAGATCGACCCCAGTATGCAACTGGTACTTAATTAATCGACCCCGAAAGGATAAAAGGCAAAGTCAACCTCGGCGGAAATAGAACCCAGAACGTAAAAACGGACGAAATACCGCTAAGAATTTCACCCGCAGGGTAAAAGTTTCTGCCAGCTGGTCGCCGTAGGAAACGTAAATAATACCTGTCTAATATATAAGGTAAGTGCAGATATATTACCTGCATAATCAAATAAAACAAATTAAAACAAAATAATTTAAAAGTGAAGGAAGGTTAAAAAATGATCAGGTTGTATTGCAAAGGTATAAGTGTTATTTTTATTGAAATAATAACCGAAAAGAAGAGAAACAGGAAATTCGTATTAGTGGGTATTTAATGATAAGTCAGTGTGTTTATATTTTAGCTATATCGTCTCTGAATATACATGTATTTGTTTGTACTTTATTGTATTTGTATCTGGGTGGGTATGCTTGTGTGTTCATATGCATATGTTTTGAACATTTTAGTTAATATTTGTTGGAGGAATGTTAAAGTTGTACAGTTAAAAGCTTACTCGTATAAAAGTTTCAGGTTAAATTCCCCCAGAAAAGCATTTAATGTTCTTTATCAATCTATTAAATATTCGACAGTATATTTTGTTGCAGTTTGTTTAAGTAATTTCATTACTGATGTACACGAGTTTTGTGCGCTATTGTATGTGAGGCTGCGTGTGCAGCTGAGAATATTTGCTTAAAATTAAATATTTGTCGGTATTGACTTTTATACGACATAATAGTATACTAAAAGAGAGATTGAATATTTATGTTTAAAGTTTCTCAACTAAGTTCATAACAGTATAATGAAATAAAACATATGCAGAGAGAGAGAGAGAGAGAGAAAAAGAAATATAAACACCCACACACATATCTATGTGTACGTAGATATATATATATATATATATTATATTTATATATGTATATGCATGTATGTATATTTTCATATATGTAAGTATGTATGTGGGTGTATATGTATATATGTATATATATGTGTGTGTATGCGTTTATGTATATATATATAAACATATATATATATATACATATATATATATAATATATATATATATGATTTTATACACTATTGCTGCTGTATATAAACAAAGCGTAGGTTCACATATCGTTGTCTGTTGAAGTGCAATGAAATACAACAAATAAAGTAAAACTACCTATGCTAACTCATTCTGTCTTACGTTAAAACTTTCCGATACAACACATATAAACAAGAACAGAACATAATTATAACTATAAAAGTATTTGATGTGTCCAACTAGAAACGTGCAATATATGCACAACAGAATGATATGAAACGTTATTCTGCAAACTAAATTTATTTAAATATTCTTTTATTCTTTTATACTTTTACTTGTTTCAGTCATTTGAATGCGGCAATGCTGTAGCACCGCCTTTTTAGTCGAGTTGAGGAATTATTCTTTGTATGCCTAGTACTTATTTTATCGGTCACTTTTGCTGAAACGCTATTCTACAGGGACCTAAGCACTCCACCACTGGTTATGTACATGTGTGTGCATGGGCAAGTGTCTTCGACTATAGCCTCGGGCCGACCGAAGCATTGTGAGTGGATTTGGCAGACGGAAACTGAAAGAAGCCCATCGTATATATATATATATATATATATATATGCATATGTTTGTGGGTCGCTTGACAACCGATGTTGGTGTATTTACCTCCCCGTAACTTAGCGGTTCGGGAAATGTTAGCGACAGAATAACTACCACACTTACAAAGAATAAGTTTTGGGGTCGATTTATTCGACTAAAGGCGGTGCTCCAGCATGGACGCAGAGAAAGACTGAAACAAATTAAAAAATAAAAGAATATACATATATATAATATGTGTATGTGAAGGCGCATAGCTTAGTAGTTAACGGGTGTTGGCCTATGATCGTAAGGTCGTGAGTTCAATTCTCGGTGACGCGTTGTGTCCTTGAGCAAGACACTTTATTTCAAGTTAATCAGCAGGTAAAAATGAGTGATATCCGTATTTGGAAGGGCCAGCCTTGTTACACTCTGTGTCATGCTGAATCTACCTGAGAACTACTTTAAATGTACGCGTGTATCAGATGGAACTCTCGTCGTCGCAACCAACTAAGTACCACTATGTATGTGACACACACACACACACACACACACACACACACACACGTATATAAAGTTGAAAATATTCGAGTTTCGTATGTCTGCATTAGGACACGTATATAAGTTTCGATTTATGCGCGTATAATTATTTTATCTATCTATCTATCTATCTATCTATCTATCTATCTATCTATATATCTATCTATTTATCTATCTATCTGTCTACCTAACTATTTATCTATCTATCTATCTATCTATCTATCTACCTACCTAACTATCCATGTATCTATCTACCTATCTATCTACTTACCTACCTACCTACCTACCTACCTATCCTATCTATCTACCTACCTAACTATCTATGTATCTATCTACCTATCTATCTATGTATGTATGTATCTATCTATATATATATATAGATATACACACACACATAAATTCATATCTATTTGTCAACTACATAAAAATGAATTAATACATAGTTATATGCATGCGTATCTGTATGTACGTATATACACATAAATACATATATAACGATGGATACATATGTGGACATTTATGATTTTTATGGCAACTGACATCCAAATCAACAAAACTAACAAGGGTAAGTCCTCACCGAGAAATGTTAATGCATATACACAGAATCAACCATGCGATTCAAAGAAAAAAAATACATGATGCAGAAAGTAACTCTGGTAAACCAGACCGTATCATAAAGCGGAAACACGGTATTAATAATGCGAAAAGTATTTTTAAGGAACCTTTATTCAGCTAGACATCATTTATGAGAAGCAGTATAAAGTAGAATGCCGCATCATGCGTTACATCTGGTATTTAAGAGAATTTACGTTTTACTGATATGCTAAATGGAAAAAATTCTGTTCAGTGTTAGGTCAGATATCAATGTCACAAAACTTGTTTAATTTATGAAGGGCAGGAAAGAGACTGGTTTCGAATAACATTAAGAAGTCAGTAAGTTTTCCTAAATATAAGGTCAGAATATATTCAGAGATGCCGCAAGTCCGACACTTACCTGCTAAATGTTTGGAAATGTAGACCAGCACCAAAATAATAAGGTTATTAACAATGAATAATCATAAACTTATTCTATAACTATCGATAAGTCTCATTTCATTCTGGTGTTTTATCTCTTGTTAATTAAAAAAATTTCCCTTTATATACCCAGACGTAACTGTACAGTAAGAAGTATGCTTCCCAACCACATGGTTCTTGGTTCAGTCCCACCGCGTGGCACCTCGGCAAAGTGTGCTCTAGTATAGCTGCGGGCCGACCAAAACTTTGTAAGTGTATTTGGTTGATGGAAACTGAAAGAAGTCCACCCTTTTCATATATATATATATACATACATATATATATATATATATATATATATATATATATATATATATATATATATATATTATATATATATATATATGTATCTTACTTGCCTGTGTCTTTGTGCCTGCGCTTGTCCCTCACCACAGCTTAACAACTGGCGTTGGTGTGCTGACGTTCCCGTAACGTAGCGGTTCGACAAAATGGAACGATGGAATAAGTACCAGGCTTAAAAGCATATAAGTACTGGAATCGATTTTGTTCATTAAAAATCCTTATGACTGAAACAAAGAAATGATAAAAGATATCACAATACACATAAGAATATTTTTAAAATACGTTAAAACAGGCTCGATTCTAGTAATTGTCTGCACAATAGAAAATCTCAGAAATCTTGCTCGGCCAATCTCTCTATCTTTCACTCTCTCCTTCCACTTATCTATCTACGTACATGTATACAAACAATGTATAATTGTTTATAGCGAAAAGAAAATGTAAATATGGTAACTTTTGAAGCATGTTCATCACCTGATGAGACTTACAGCTCTGTTATCATTGTATCTGATGTCATCACATGGTCTCACACCCACAAAGGAACAGTGCAGAATAAAGACAAAACGATTGCTGTGCTGATGGAGTTTCTTGTTACACACCGTCTTTCGTATCAACCATGTAAAAATATACCGTACGCGTTTCCCAGAATTCCGAACGCAGATCCAGTGACGAATACGCAAGAATACCGATGCAGCCTGGTAGCCATAAGTGGTGAACGTGCTCTGCAGGTACATTACCTGGAACTTACAATGAAACAACGTTTAGGTACTACATTTAGGGCCTTCTCCTTTCTAAACCCTAATCTTTTAATTTTAAATTTTACTTGTATATCTATCTATCTATCTATCTATCTATCTATCTATCTATCTATCTATCTATCTATCTATCTATCTATCTATCTATATATATGTGTGTGTGTATGTATATATATATATATATATATATATATATATATATATATATATATATACACATACATTTATATATACATATATAAACATATATAATGCACATACATATAATATGTGTGTATGTGTTGTGTGTATGTTTATGTGTGAGTGTGTGTGTGTGAGCATTATACTCTCTCTCACACACACATACTAGTAAATGAATACACTGAAATGACGTCTTTAGAAATAAAAAAGAATATGTGCAATTCAGAGCGATTAATTAACTGAAACTTAGAAACAATATATAAAAATTAGAAATCTAGTTACATTGAATTATGATATCTGCAGTCAGAACCCAACTGTCCGACAACATGTTCCTGCTAGTCAAAAATACATTACTGGGTAATAAAGATTTATAACAGATATGCCAAATATATACAAGTTAGACGATGAGAATTTATATGCCGTACGAATTTTCGATAACGCACGGAAGAAAAAACAAGAAACGTCTAATTCAGCTTAAAAGCTGTTTACGGTGAAAAATAAACACAATTGCTAAAGATCTATAACAACAATAATCAATAAAGAAAATACAGAAGTGATCGATATTGTTCTAATTATATATTTTGCGTGCAAATTACTTAACAAGAGTGCGTGGAGAGCCATGATAAATGAGATTACCAAAAAAATCCTTTAAATCATGTCCATCTCCTCTCTGCGTACATCTAATCTACATAAATAAAAAGTATCCTTGTCTTTATAAGATGGTCAAGCGTGATGTGAGAAATATACGTAGCTATTTATAGCAATGCAAACAACAATGAGGTGGCCCCCACATTTCGGTAGCCTGCACTTTTATGATGTTGCTATTTAACTTTAGCAAATGTTAACCCGTATTGAGCGGACGTAACATCAATAGCGCTCATTCTTACTACAGCAATCCACTTTTTTATATCCGTATGTTTTCATCGCATTCTCTAATATGTTTGTTCCTTCTAGAGCCACGCCTAACTAATAGGGCCTGTTTCCCGGTTTCCTTGGCGTATAGGTTCCTCACCTGGACGGGACGCCGGTTTGTTGCAGGTGCGCTGCAAGATGCAGGAGGAAAGAGTGAGAGAAAGTTGTGGCGAAATAGTCAGCAGAAGTTCGCCATTACCTTCTGCCGGAGCTGCGTGGAGCTCATAAATACACACATCGCTGAGATTCGAACCAGCGATCCCTCGACCGCGAATCCGCTGCTCTAACCACTCGGCCATGTGCCTCCACATTCTCTTATATGCCATCTCATTATTTAAGACTAGAAGGTTGTGATCTGGCAGAATCGTTAGCACACGGGGCAAAATGCTTCGCGGTGTTTCGTCCGTTTTAACATTCTCAGTTCAAATTCCGCTGAGTTCGACTTTGCCTTTTAACCTTTCGGAGTCGATAAATTAAGTACCAGTGAAACACTGGGGCCAATGTAATGGACTTACCGCACCCCCACAAAAATTTTAGGTCTTGTGCCTACAGTAGAAAGGATTATTTAGGGCTAGTATGTCATGAGGAAGTTGAAGCTGCTATTTCTAGTAGGTCGAGGGACTAGAAAAATCCTACTCATTGGATGGTGATGGCTTAATGCTTTTCGTTATGTCGATCGTATGTTAGCAGATTGTTATCTTAATGTTATTCAGTTATTTTCTTGCGCGCCGCTTTTCATCTATCACCATTTTCACAAATGAGCAACAGTTTCGATTATATGTTTCAATTACGTTTTCAATCTATCTATCTATCTATCTATCTATCTATCTATCTATCTATCTATCTATCTATCTATCTATCTATCTATCTATCTATCTATCTATCTACCTAGCTAGCTATCGTCAATCTATATACAAATGTATACATAGGTGTTTATACATGGATGTGTGTGATTGCATGCGTGCGTATGTTTGCAAATGAGTGTGTATAAGGTTATAATTTAGCGTCAGGTACGCACTTATGAGAAATAATATTTTATTCTATTTCACTTTTCATTTTTATCGATTTTCCTTATATATACATATTATAATTTCACATTTAACATGAACATTACATGAGCAAAATAACCTACAAATAATTTTGTTTCCGTTTATCACACGATTCCCTATAGATTAGTATCACTATTATATGTTTTTATAAAAATGAAAACAAAAAAGAAAAAGGAAATGAAAGCAATAGCATATAATAAAACAATAACCACTACTTTCAGAAACTCTGGAACATGGGGAGTAATTGTATATAATTATTTAGCGTCATATCTATGTGTTCTAACATGAAACTTCACTGAGGTCAACTTTGTCTTTCATCTTTCCTCGCGCTTATTTTATCTGCCTGAAACTGTTAATATGTTGATATGCAAATGATCACCCAGTGTTCACAAAGACATGTTATCCAAAATATTCTGGCATAATTCAAATATCCTACCCCGCCCTAAAATAAAGAAAAATATTTAAAAGAACCTAAAAATAAAAGACAAACACATTATTTATTCTTCAACAATGTTCTGGAGTAGACAGACACAAAATGCTAAAGCTCACAGCTAAATGCACAGCATTTTCCATCGCCCTTTGAGTTCAATATGTTACATATTCTTTCATATATGGAGCATATGGCTCATGCTTTTATGTATCATAACGCTAACTTTTTAGGTATCATAGTGTTCACGTGTTTGAGTTTGAATATTCTACTAAATATTTCCGATATGTAAAAAAAGTGAGCTTTGTGATATATAAAAGCGTGAGCCATTTGATCTATAAATGAGAGAATACGTAGCATATTAAACCCAAAGGGCAATGGAAAATACTGTGTATTTAGCGGTGAACGAGGTTTAACATTTTCTAAATTGGATATTTCTGGAGTTTTTAATATACTTTACACTATTTGATCTCCATATAACCACCTTCAAACAGATTATAAACCCTTCCTATTATCAGTGATGGAGTGTTCATTATTTGCTGGTGTGAATTTCACTACCAGAAAGATATACAAAGACTAACTATTGATGGCAGATACAATATTTCTATATTACCTGACATTGTGAGTGTGTGGGACTTCATTTTAGCTGAATCGTTCCGCATGCTAAAATAGTACGCTGGGGAAATATATATATATTTGCTCCAGAAGTTTTGTCTGAACTATCAAAAAGCGCTATAACAAATCAATGAGAACTATATATAGTGGTTTGGTTCTGCTAATATTAGAAGTGAAATCTTGAAATAGTATGCTCTGATTTAAAACAAAGTGGCATCCAATTGAGTAGGTCTAGCATTGTTTGAATTGCCGACATGTTTGTCAATAACGTTAATAACGGAAGTAGGATGCACAATGGAGTTAATCTTTGAGGTAAAACTAACGGTATCCGAAAAATGTTGTCTCTGAATAAAAGAGAGGATGGCCATGAATAGTTTGCATTTGATCATAGTTCTAATTGGTCAAAGTTCCTCATCAGTTAATCAACACTAATATCATGTTCGTAGAAATGTGATAGCAAGGAAAATTTCTTAATTTCACAACTTCTGAATCTAGCGAAAGTTTTACGTCATCAATTGTTTAGCATTTAAAATAGAAGGACGACAACAGCAAAACCAAAACCTACAGCAACACCAACCGCAAAACAAAAGAGGCATGGGGATTAATATTACGGCAATGGAAATACATTAAGGTTTAGAAGAGAGTGGAGGGAGTAAATCGCAGAAATAAAAAATGGAGGAAATACAAAAATGAGATCTAACGTAGGAGGTGGTTGGATACATATAGAATGATAATACAGAAGGAACAACTTCTATATATTGTCTTAAGGCCAGCAAATAGGAAACGTGAAAAGCTGTAGTGTACAAAAAATCGAGCTTGTTTTCAAATTATAGACATATTAAACATCAGTTTACAATAGTTTTAATTTCTCTTCCAATATAACTTTTAAGAAATGAAACATTCGGAATAACAATATGAAATATGAATTCGAATTGCTTTTAGTTTCATTTATTTACTTCCTGAATATATATACTTTACACACACACAAACATGCACCTACGCACATATATCTGTGTATATATTTATGTGCATGCATATGTATATTACATACATAATTACATCTACATAATACAACATATCATATATATATATATATAATTATATAATATATATATATATATATATATATATATGTGTGTGTGTGTGTGTGTGTGTGTGTGCGTGAATATATGCATGTATACATATATAAGTTTATATACATATATTCATATGTATATAGATATATATAAATAATTACGGATGTATGAATTATATAATTTGGAATGCACACAACCACATATGCCTACATATGCAAGGAACGCGTGAAAAGCGAGAAGGAGCTAGGGAGAAGAATAGATGAACTTTGAACAAAAGGTAACTAATTAGTGGAATGTAGAGCCTTTAACATTTTAATCATTTGTTACATATTCATTTCATCAATTTTCCTATTAGTAGTTTCGCGCTCCGATGCCTCTTGGGGTCATATCTTTGAAGCCTCCTCTATTGTTCAAGGCAAAATGGCGACAGGAGTTTTCCCCTGTTGTGTTTGAACTATTTTATACTTGGTCTCTCTGCGTCATTATTCTGTTTACATAAAGGTTTGAGCTCGTTCTTTCAGTTGCTTTGTTTGTTTTGCTGTTTTCATGTTTTCACCGACCCTTTTCTTAGTTCAGTGGCTGCGTAAGCTGATACGTAATCACTTTAACTTACTGAAATACGTGGGTATGATATATATGTGTATGTGTGTGTGTGTATGTGTGTATATATGTGTATGTGAGTATATATATGTGTGAATGTATATGTATATATATATATATTTATATAAATTGGCATATATATATATAGACATGCATGTGTGCGTGCATTTATATTATATATATATATATATAATATATATATATATATATAATATATATATATATTATATATATAAATACATATGTATGTACATATATATATATTATAATATGCATGTTACGTATGTATGTATATACATACATATATATATATATATATATATATATATAATATATATATATATATATATAATATCCATACACATAATACATATGCATACTCACACACACATGGAAATAGAAATGCGTTCGTGAGTGTATTCAGATCATAACGACTGAAGCAATGAACCCTCAGTTTTTGAAGAAAGGGAACTCACTGACGTAATTACTCTGTTATTCATTAATGCTAATTCCATACAAGAAACACTAATGGAGAGACATGAAAGCCTACATATAAAGGGAATATTGTATAAACAGAATACTATTAATTTACAAGAAACATGTATGCGTGCTGAAAGTTCATTTTTCATTGATCTTTGGCATAACTCAGATGAATACTTATGGTAATAATATCGGACCTTGAAGGTCATTTGGTTTAATATTTCATGTAACAGTAACTACATGCATAACAGTTTTTCTCCCTGCAATTCCCATTCACTATCATTGCACTCAGATGGATTTCTTAATGTAATGAAATTTCCTTATTAATAAATTAATTAATTAACTAATTAATTAATTAATTAATTAATTAAAAAATGACTTTTTTATTTTGTCTTAAGGTCAGCAATTTTGAGGATGGGTTGAAGTCGACAGTATCGACCCCTCTACTCGACTAGTAGTTATTTTATTGACACCGAAGGAATGAAAGGCAAAGTTGGGCTCAACGGAATTTGAACTCAGAACGTAAAGAGTTCAAATTCCTCCGAGGTCGACTTTGCCTTTCATCCTTTTGGGGTCGATAAATGTAATCCCTTTGTCTGTCCGTGTTTGTCCCCTCTATTTTGGGCAATAAAGAAATAAGATAGTACTCGAAACGGAACAAGGAGTTCAATGCCTGTTAAAATTCTTTTGATTTTGATTAAAATGTATTGCCACATCGACAATATATGTCACTGTTCATGGGGTTTTAAGCTTTGTTTCAATACATTCTAACGGATCTGTTTTGTCTCTCGACCCTGTGTGTATATATAAGTATGTACGGATGTATGTATGTATGTATGTATGTATGTATGTATGTATGTATGTATGTATGTATGTATGTATGTATGTATATATGTATGTGTGTGTATGTGTATCTATGCGTGTATCCGTACGTGCCCGCACAATATTTTCATCGGATATCTGCTAAATATTCGGCTGATGTTATTTTGATCATTATTTAGCAACTACATTTTCGTTTGTTTTCATTGTATGGTCGATATTGTTACTTCATCCACTTTCTCTAGATTATTTTTATCCTTTATCAGTCGATTTCATCGTTACATTTGGTTTCACTAAATTGTTATTCTGTTCCAATCAGTAGCAGAGATATTTTATCTGATGCCAATAAATTATGTTGTTCCGTTCTCGTGTTTCTTCGAGGTTACTGTATCCGGTGTTTATAAATTGTCATCCGTTTTCATTCAGAAATACGTTGATCAATTTGCTATTCTTGTTCTGCAGAGGCCGAGATTGCTTTGCTTTAATATGCCTATCCTAGTATCACAGGAGTCTATCAATTTGGCTTCAGCCAGTATAACGAAAGTCTTTAGAAGAGTGCAGTGTTCAATTCCCATCAACACATGTATCTACAAGGATTTAATATATATGAAATATGTAGGAAATATATATATATACAAGTGAACTGCACTTTATTTAAGAAGTGCAGCCTTGGTCGACACCCAGTGTTACGGTATTTCTTCTAAGTAATGATGTTAAGAATCCACGTGCAT
>NC_043010.1:38898879-38938879 GCF_006345805.1 Octopus sinensis
CTTACGTTCTCATCTCAATATTAGTATTCTGTTTAAAACCACCATCTTGTCTATTTTAACCGAGTTGACTCAGATTCAAATATTCAGCCGGATCACTGATCCGGAGATATAAATATCATCCTCCCTGAATTGGCAAGGCGCATTTCCTTTTCTTTTCTCAGTTTGATGGTAAAAAAAACTTTGGTCCATCCCTAATCTAACACAGAGGAGCATGTATAAAAGAAAAGAAATTTTTAGAACAGACAGCAGTTTTATTATAAAGGTAGGACTTAGTTATAGGGTAAAGCCCCAAATAAAGCACCTTTTGTGTCGTGTAGATGGTTGATTAAAGGAGTAGACATGACATGCTACAAGCCTGTTGTTTCAGATATGTCTTATTTGTCGCTAGTAGAAGACTACCACATACCACAAATGGGTTCGGGTATGATGAATGTGTTGTTGTTGCTGTTGCTGCTGTTGCTGTTGAGCGAACGGTCTTCATCCCAGAGTTCGCAAGATGGGAGAAGTCCGACACGTGGTCCTTTGATATTCGTAAGACCCGCAGAAGAGACAAGCAGGTCAATCCTCGACACCGAGAGCATCGACGGATGGATGAATACGCATCCAGGCTCAGCGGTTGCGTAGGAAGTCGGGGACAAGAAACAGGAAGAAAGAGTGAGAGAAAGTTGGAGCGAAAGAGTTCAACAGTGGTCGCTACCACCCCCCTGCCGGAGCCTCGTGGAGCTTTAGGTGTTTTCGCTCAATAAACACACAACGCTCGGTCTGGGAATCGAAACCGCGATCCTCCGACCGCGAGTCCGCTGCCCTAACCATTGGCCCATTGCGCCTCCACTGTTGTTGCTCTTGTAATGATTTGTCAATTACACTTAGGCAGATTTCTGTCTAAATCTGTGTGTCTGTATATGCATATCTATCTATTTATCTATCTATCACTATCTATCTATCTATCTATCTATCTATCTATCTATCTATCTATCTATCTATCTATCTATCTATCTATCTATCTATCTTGTGCAACTGAAAACCCATGTGTATTTTAGGTCAGTCGAAAGCAGTTTAGGTATAAACTTGGCATGCACGCGTGTCATGCCCAAATCTTAAGCAATAATGGATTGAAATGAACCGGGTCTAATCTGCACAGCCTCTGATAATTCATGGATGGTGATTTGACGATTTCCTGTCACAGATGAACGCACATATGCGATGTTGTTCTTAGTTCTGCTAGTTGCGGGTCTCCTAGAACTTTCGTCAATAACGATATTTTTCGGCCATTTCACAAAGGTTTGAACGACTCACAAACTTGTGTGAAGCTCACACACTCCTCTCCATAGACCTTCTGGAACATGGTGTAGGACGCTGAGCAGGTATCGCCATAACAACTTTCTCTATCATGGTCAATGCGACGATCACACGTTACTCAACTACGTTCCAAGCACTGCTGTGACCAGCGGAAGTTAGCTAGAATATTAAAACTTAGTGCGTATAAATAGTAGCGCTCAAGGTCAATCTGTACCAAGCGGCTTTACTCTGTGTACTTTAGCGTCGTTACTATGGCAATAGTCCGGATACTTATTGATCAGAGCTCGTGTATATATATGTTTATATTCTTTTATTCTTTTACTTGTTTCACTCATGCTCACGTTTACTTGAATGGGTAGCATTGCTGGTCTGATGATTAAAAACAGCCAATCAATCGAATTTCATGTCCGACACTTTGGGGATAATCAGACGCTTGAAAACCAACAAAAGATTCGTTAATCCTGAAATAATGGCGTTGTTATTGTTTTATGCTGTTTCTGATGCATAAATTCAAATAGTGCATCCAAGAGGGCAATATCTGATGTGTTGTTCTATTTTAACGTTTTAGGAGGAGGTTAGAGGAAAATGTAGCTGCTGTTTCTACCTAGTCGAACAAAGAACGGAAAACCCTCGCACACCGATACCTTCTTAATCAAAATGGGTTTGCTACTCAACACTGTGAGACATACATACATACATACATACATACATACATACATACATACATACATATATCTATATATCAATACACACACATATGTATATATTTATACATAAGCAAATATATGCATACATGAATAGTTCCATCCATTCGTGGACACAACATACTTAACTATATATATATACATATCCGTACATAGAGGCGTATACACATGCATACATGCATACATACACATCCGTATAAAACGAGATGTTTTAGAATATTTGGTGTGATTGTTATAGAATCAACGCAAAAAAAAAACAAGAACACAATACGTTTGTGAGACACTCTGATAGATATCCAGTACCATATCGAGTTGATTCTCCACTTATTGTTCCTGCAGAAATTTGTCAATATATTCACCAGATCTAGGATTTTGTTAAAGGAATTTAGATCATTTAACAAAGGTTATATCTGGAGTTTCTGATGTGCATCACGCAAATATATTTATATTCCGATAATCTTTACATTTTATCTGTGTAATTAGCTACTACGGTCGTCTTTCTGTCTGTCACACTCTCTCTTTCCCTGTCTTTCTTTCCCCCCCCTCCCTCTCTCTTGCTCACTCTTTATACATTTATATTCATATATCTAGATATCTATCTATCCGTCTATCTATATACACGTACATATGTATATGTGTGTGTGTATACATATATATACACACACAAATATATATATACATATATGGAGAGAGAGAGAGAGAGAGATTCACACCACATAAATATACATACACACATTTATGTATATAATATATATATAATATATATATATATATATATATATATATATAATTATATGTATGTGTCGGTGATTGTGCGTCCGTTTCTATGTATTACACTTACAAATATTATTCGCATACCGATTCTCACACTCACACACATAATTATAAACCTATAAAATTATATATATATATATAATCTGCAAACAAATCTAAGTGTCGCATCCCTAGAAATAGAAAATCTCTCATAAGGAAAATTAAAAGAATCAACAAAAAGATCAACATGCTGAAATACTGTCAACAGCCACACACCAACCTGACTGCCATCTCGTCGCTAGAAATAAAAAAAACATAAACTCCAAAACAACATGATGTCTATCATCAATAGTCAGCGAAGAGCTGAAGAGGCCTGGGCCATTGAGAAGATCAAACTCAATCCCAAAGTGTTCTTTTCATTTGCAAAAAACACAGAGTCACTGGTTCTACTGTGGCCCTCTGATTGATGAAAATGGTACTCTTCAAGACAATGCCAAAACCATGGGAGAGATATTGCAGAAACAATATTGCTCTGTTTTCAGCAATCCTGATATGACTGATATGGGCTGTATCAGTGATGTTACTCCCCAATACACTTTTATCGGACATAACATTGGCGCTCCTGATGTCTTAGCGCAATAAAGGAAATGAAGCATAATTCAGCAGTAGGTCCCGATAGGTTCCCTGCTTGTGTCTTGAAGATGTGTCAAAACCAACTTGCACCCCCTCTAGCCAATCCGTGGCGGAACTCACTGGATGCTGTATATATCCCAGAGGACCTTCTATCCCAGTCTGTTGTCCCAGTTTTCAAAAAAGGAAACAAATCGCTTGCCGTGAATTACCGTCCAATCTCACTCACCTCTCATATCATCAAGGTATTTGAGAGGGTGCTGAGATCGCGTATGACTCACTTCCTTGAGAGGCATAATATGCTGAACCCCAACCAGCATGGATTCCGTAATGGGAGAGATTGCCTGACGCAGCTACTGCATCATTTTGATGACATTTTGAGAGCCTTGGGAGAAGGTTCCAACACTGATGTCATCTACCTTGATTTCAGCAAGGCCTTTGACAGGGTTGATCATAAGATCCTTCTGAGAAAGCTGTCCAATATTGGTGTCACTGGAAAGTTGCTGCAGTGGATCAAGTGCTTCCTGTCTAACAGAACCCAACATGTTGTAGTCGAAGGAGTCAAATCCAGCCCAGCCAAAGTCAGCAGTGGTGTCCACAAAGGCACTGTGTTGGGCCCACTCTCTTCATCATCTACATAAATGATATTACTGATACCATCAAACACAGTAACATCAGAACCTTCGCTGATGACTCCAAGCTCCAGAAGGTCATCAATGGCGTGGATGACCAAATAAATCTTCAGTCAGACCTACTGGCTGTTGTCCAATGAGCGGAAAATAATAACATGTTGCTAAATGAAGACAAATTTGAACTGATCCTCTTTGGAAGGGAGGACGCTCTGAAACTCCCATACTCTCTTTCTTCTGGAGAAATTCTCATGGCATCCAACAACATCAGAGACCTGGGAGTAACAGTGGACAACAACATAAGCTGGGCTACACATATAAGCAGCAAAGTTGACATGGCCCGCAGAATGTGTTCCTGGATTCTCAGAACCTTCCAGTCGAGAGATTCCCACGCTATTATCCTTCTCTTCTCCACTTTTGCCCGACCCCACCTTGAATACTGCTGTCCACTGTGGTCTCCCTACACAAAACACAAATATTATGAGAATTGAAGCTCCCCAAAGGTCAATCACAAAAAAGATAGATGGCATGTCAGACCTTGACTACTGGGGTAGACTAGAGAAGCTGAAATTGTATTCACTCAACGACGCCGTGAACGCTACATTATCTGTATGATGTGGAAAATATTCACCAGCACTGTCCGAATGATGTTGGCATCACCTTCAAAATGCATCCAAGGCTTGGACCACGTGCCATCCGTCCACAACAAAAATCTAAATCGCATCACATAACGACAATACGGCACAACTATTTCACCTCAATTGGCCTGCTCTCTTCAACATTACACCAGGGCACGTCAAAAAGAAACTGACCACACAAAATTCAAGAAGTCTTTGGACAAATTCCTTCAAACAGTACCGGACAAACCACCCACACCCGGATATGTCTCCGCAAACAATAACTCTCTGCTCGAATGGCCTTGGTGCCCAAATCCTGAACTGAAAGACTTCACCAGGTGGTGCTATTAAGTTAGACATGGCCTGGGCCAATACTGGCCAAAACCTTTCTAAGTTATTCTAAGTTATATATATATATATATATACATACGAGACTTATCTATGCGTGTCAACTGAACTGACCTCTGTACTTAAACGATAATTTCTTAATATTCTTCTTGAAAGGCTACAAGGCAGGTTTGACTCTGGCAACATTTGAACTCAGAACGTAAAGAACAGGAAGAAATTCTGTTGAGCTTTTTGTTTGACGCGCCAAAGTGTGTAGGATCTGGCCGCTTTAATAGATATCGTATAATTAAACGATATTATAGATCTTACTATATGGATACATATATATCACAGAAAATTCTATAGTCGATTGGTAGTATATAGCCCATCCATCCATCCTGCCTTATTTCCTTCCTTCCTTCCTTCCTTCCTTCCTTCCTCCCTCCTATCCATCCATCCTTCCTTCCTTCCTTCGTTCCTTCCTACGTTCCTTCTTTCCATCCTTCCTTTGTTCTACCCTTCCTTCTTTCCTTCCATCCATCCTCCCTCCCTTCCGTCTTCCCTCCCCCCTCCCTCCCTTCCTCCCTCCCTTCCTTCCTTCCTTCCTTCCTTCCTTCCTCCCTTCCTTCCTTCCTTCCTTCCTTCTTCCTTCCTTCTTCCTTACCTCTCTCCTTCCTTCCTTCCTTCTCCAACCATTAATCCTGAGACGGTCGTGGCGTAGACATCAGGTATATTCTCCATAGCGTCGTATTTGAAATAACCGTAATTGGACTTTCCCGTTGGAATCCCAAGCGTGTATCAACTGAGATTATGGATATCGTCCAACCATCTTGTTCTTGGTCCAATCCTTGGTGTCCTGCCATTAGGCTCAGGGCTTCAATAATCCGCCTTACGATACTTTTCGTATATCCGTAGCACCGGACCTGTTAACTCTCAATGAGCAGAAGTAGCGGCTCAAGCTGGATAGACTCCTTAATCTCCGAGCTTCGAACCCTGTCGAGTAATGTTGTATTGGTGATCCTACTCATTCAGTCATCAATCATCATTCATGACGTTAGGTGACGATAGTCACAAAAACCAAAAGGATAGCAGAATAGACATCAGTATAAACGATAAATGTTTAAAATAATTATTTAATTTCAGACGCAATTATTTATGTTAGAAATAACGGAAACTATTTTATATTATAAACAAAAGATCTGACAGACAAATGTAAAGAGAAGTTGTCATGACAAATTCATTAACTTGGCTAAATATCGTATAAATAAGATGTTAACAATTTTATTGAGAAATGTTAACAGGAATGTTAACACACCAAGTTCAAAAGTGAGTATGTCTCAACAGAAATAGAATAAAATATTAATATAACTTAAAATTTTGCCACAGAAAGGATGAAAGGCAAAGTCGATCACGGCGGAATCGGAACTCAGAACGTAGCAACAGGTGAAATACCCATTTCTTTATTACCCACAAGGGGCTAAACATAGAGGGGACAAACAAGGACGGACATAGGTATTAAGTCGATTACATCGACCCCAGTGCGTAACTGGTACTTAATTTATCGACTCCGAAAGGATGAAAAGCAAAGTCAACTTTGGCGGAATTTGAACTCACAATGTAACGTCAGACGAAATACGGCTACGCATTTCGCCCGGCGTGCTAACGTTTCTGCCAACTCGTCGCCTTAAATCAGATATTATAGCATAATATGGGAGAATATTACCTGATAAAGCCCTCGCCGCTCCAAGAATACACTCTTCGTTTGTTGTTTGTCTATATTTCAGTTCCTTCCTTTCTCAAAACAATTACCGAAATGGATCTGTGAATTTCCCTAATTATTGTTTTGTTCTTCTGATTCTTTCACTCGTTAGAATGTGGCCATGCTGGGGCACCACCTTAAAGAATCTTAGCTGAATAAATCGGCCCCAATACATTCTTGTTATCTTATAAATCTGGTACTTATTCTATCGATATCTTTAGCCAAACTGCTAATTTACGGGGATATAAACACACCAGCCCTGATTGTCAAGTGGCAGTGGGGGGGATAAACACAGACACAAAGACACACAAACACACACACATATATATACATATATACATATACATATATGTATATATACACGACGAGCTTATTTCAGTTTCCCTTTACCATATCCACTCACAAGCTTTTGGTCGGCTCGAAGCTATAGTAGAAGACACTTGCCTAAGGTCCTACGCATTTGGATTAAACACTGAACTATGTGGTTGTGAAGCAAGCTTCTTACCACACAGCCACTCAAACTTATTTGCCTTTCATTTTATAAATAATATCTTGCTGTTACTAAATTCCCAAACATGCGGAAAACGAGAAAAAGCAAGCCCAAAAAGTTCCTAGTTTAAAAGCAAAAAATATAAGAAACTAATGCAGCAGATATATATAAACGGAAAATTTTACATTTTCTCCGTAGATTGAAAAAAATAATGAACAGCCTTGATCGATTTTCGAAATTTATTGTGTTCGCATCAGTGTGTCTACATATACAGATACATACATACATACATACATACATGCATACATACATATAAATATATATATACATACATGCATATATATATATATATATATATATATATATATATATATATATATGTATATATATATATATATATATATATATATATATATATATAATATATATAATATATATATATATATTATATATATTACATAACTTGTTACTAGTACCAGGAAATCAATATTAGAAAATTCTCCAGAAAGATATATACATGTGTAGCATAAATGTTGTATTAAAACTATAAAAATATAGAAATATAGAAATATATGTAAATATGTATAAGTATAAATATATAATAATAAATATGACAGTTTAAAAGATTCGAGTTTCGAATTAAGTTTTTAAAGCATCTTACGATCGTTTCGCAGAAGTGCTATCCCTATAAAGGAATCCCTTATTGATAAGCATTTATAGACAACTCTTCTGCTCTTCAGAGATATAAATGTGAAATTTGCATAATTTATCAAATTGTAGCTTTTTAAAAAATATGAAGTAATATAGGAAAAGGGTGTTTGTTTTAAATATAAATTTAAAATTATATATATATATATATATATATATATATATAATATATATATATATATACGAAAGAAGGTTTGAAAATGCAATTTAAAAGATGTTTATTTACTTAACCGTTTCACGCGCACGGGCGGGCACGCATATATACACACACCATCCTACCCCCAAAAATTCTTTAAACAACACACATCTATTTTTGCCACCCTGGAACCATTCAAAAACAGCCCCCCCCACACACGCAGACGCTTGTATACGTGTGTGTGCACGCACACAGGGGCACGCACACTCACACCAGTCTCACCTCCATACAGGCACATATATACACACGCAGCACCATGTCAAATGCCATCCACACTCATGCATGCGTACACACGCACGCACACACGCACACACAACACCATGACAACCACACACACTTGACAAACAGACGCCATCTGACCAAATACTACAGACACACAGACACATCTATTCACACACACGCAGAGAGACACACATATTCACCTCATCCTAACCCCAAAATCATTGATGCTTGAAGGAAAGCCAAAAACAGAAAAAAACGGGTACATCTTTCTCAATTCTACATTTCTGCTAAAACGGACAGGTCAGTAAACAAGCTCGCCTTGAATTCATAATATTCTGTACTGACCCTGAGATGTATAATATATTTATTTTAATCTTTTCTGCCCATTTTTTCAAATATTCTCGTCATACTGTTGTACTTTCTTATGTCCTTAACATGTCCTTGTTACCAAAGACTGTATATATACATGTAATGTGGCAATTTGCAACAACCAATAATTAACGCAACAAAACTTCCAATAATATATTTGTTTTATTCTTTTCTGCCCATTTTTTTCAAATATTCTCATCACACTGTTGTACTTCTTTATGTCCTTAACATGTCCCTGTTGCCAAAGACTGTATATATACATGTAATGTGGCAATTATGTAAAAAACTTTTTTGAATTCATAATATTCTATGTTACTTTTGACAATCTTTTTCCAAAGAATGAAACCGGTTAAGTAAATAAACATCTTTTAAATTGCATTTTCTAACCTTCTTTCGTATATAATTCCACTCGTGCGATACCCCACAACTCAACTTTGTTATATATATATATATATATATATATTATATATATATATATATATATATATAATATATATATATTATATATCATCAGTATATGATTTAACGTATTAAACACAATTCAACAAGTGTATTCATATTTATGTAATGCAGGAAATTAGATGTTAAAATGGATTATAGCTATTATTATTAATGTTGCTATAAAATTTGTTTCATAAAAACAGACTCAGATATTCATAATAGAAAATCGGAACGGTCAAATTTGTACTCGTCGGCAGCTGGGAAAGAAAACTAAAAAAAGACGTTAGAAGTACATAGATTTTTTCTCAGTAATCATATTGTATTAATGTGTTCGTTCTTGGACTCATGCCTATTTTAAACAATACTAAAATCTATATTGCAGCGTGGAAGGTGTTTATAAGCCATTTAAGAAACACAAAACCGTTAGATTCACTTCAACATTTAAATTTAATTTGTCAAAATATTTTCGTCGCTTTGAGACCGCGACCTGTTCACAGACAAAACTTCGTGCTGCATCTCATGAAGTTTTGTCAGTGACCAGGTCGAAAATATTTTGACAAATTAAATTTAAATGTTGAAGTGAATCTAACGGTTTTGTGTGTTTCTTAAATGGCTTATAAACACCTTCCACGCTGCAATTGTTTTCGTTCCAGCACACGATCTCAGATCAAGTCACTCGCTATGCAAGTACATCTCCGTAAAATCTATATAATTGGTGCTAATATATTATATTAAAAAACTAATATTCTCTGTATGAATTTCTATATGTGTGTTTCTTTAAAACTCCGTAAAAGAATTATAGCAACTGGCCAGGCTGTATTTGTATTTACGATGAGGAATCCAAATAAGGAAGTGAAAGAATTCTCAAATACAAATTTAGTTTTTACTTAGCCGCCAATTATCCTTTCAACTTAAGAAATTATTAGAAAAATGTTTAATAGTATTCAATAATAATTTCAGGTTTATAAAATTTGTAATTTAAGTATTTATAGTAAATAATAGGACTAATATTCATAGATAACAATAAGTGTTATGTCTTAATTATTAAGTAACAGTATTGGAATATTTTAAAGAAAATTTAGGAATATATATATGCACACAGACAAACACACTCACACACATATACACATGTATATATATGTTCTTCGATTCACCAATACACACGCATACGACGCACACACCGATAACCAACCATGCACATACACACACGTAATTTCTTGTAACCTTGACATTTTCTAGAGAGATTTCCTACATACATGTATCGCATGAGTATATGCCTGTGTATATGAATGCATGTATATGTGTGTGATTATATTACAAGACAACTGAAGGAAGCATTACCTTAAATAAAACACCCACGCAAAGCTTTCAGACGCCAAAGTTTCTCTCAACTGATCACGGCAATCGCAAACTCTTCAATAATGAAAATATGCGTTCGGTAATTTGTCGTAGAAAATTGAAAAAAACAGGTGACATCGGTACGGTACAATAAGCATTTTCTATCAAAACATGGACGTCTAGTTACATTTAGATCTTTTAAATTGTTCATGTATTTAGTAGCTGAACAATAGGTGTTCTTGTTGAGATATCTATACATAGATAAGCATCTGTGCATATACATACTCGCTAACAAACATTCACTCAAACATGTATGTATATTAACTTTATTCATGCATCTGAAAGCGTAGTTTTTTTTGTCATTGTCAGTAGTCTTATCTCTACAAACAGTGTTCGCTTTTTGCAGATTTTTGGATAGCCTGGAACACCAATTATTTGGCTGCAATAAGGAAGAATGAGAAAGAATGTTATTACCGAGAAAAAAAAGGAGATTTACTTTGCTAGGATGCGCAATTCGAGCGACTTACGTCACTTACACGTAAATTTCAGCATAGCATTCATTCCGTGTGAGCGTATATATATATATATATATATATATATGATTTTGATTTTGATTTTTCCAGTTTCAGCTAATGAGCTGTGGCCATGCTGGGGCACCGCCATTTATTTACATATTTATTTACATTTATTTACATATCTGTGTGTGTTTCTATTTATATGTATATTATATATTATATATATATAAAACATTATTGGTGAATTGAAGAAATGGAGCTGAACGCAGATTGAACAGAAATCGTTTTATTTCATTCTACACTTTTTCGAAAGGCACAAATTACCAAAATCCGATTGAATAATGGGACCATATTGTGTCTTTCTCTTCAGGAAGAAAAAAGGAAATAATTTTGCCTTTCGAACACGTGTAGAATGAATAAACGCTTTCTGTTCAATCTGCGTTCAGCTCCATTTCTTCAATTCACCAATAATGTTTTAATTTCAATTATCCGCACCAACGCACGGTGCAACGCCAGATGGTTGTACCTCCAACCGTGCTGTTTACTGCTGTGATTTTTGCTACTAAGGTATCGGTTAAACTTTTGATTAATCTACTACAAGTTATTCATCTTTCTATTTCACATTATATATATATATATATATATATATACATAGATATATACCTAGATATACATAGGTAGATGAATATACATATATACGCACACACATACATATATACTTACATATACATCTGTATATATATTTGTATATATATATATATATATATATATATATATATATATGCTGCATGTTATGATTTCTTTCTCCTTCCCCCTCTCTTTATCTATCTATATCAATATATATATGTATGTGTGTGTATAAATATATAGATATGTATAATTTCTGTATATATTATATATTATTTCTGTATATATTATATGTGTACATGTATATATACATGTAGTATGTATACATGCGAACAACACATACAGCAATACCACACACGCACTCACACATCCATACATATACAAGTATATATATATTACAGATATCCATTACCGCATTCTTATAAAAAGACAGTATTGGAATGATGAAATCTTTTATTAGATCTAGTTTCTAATGGCTAGACATATCATTTAAATTTTGGTTAAGCATTAAAGAGGTTGTTAGGAAAATACAAAATAAAAACGTATGACTTAACAAAATAGCACGAAATAAAATAAATTTAGGTAAAAACTCTACTTGACACACTACAGGCGTTTACTAAACTTTACACATGAAATGTTGTTATCTTACTATTCACCAACTTAACGCTAAATATATCTCTCTTCTTCTCGCCCGTTTTCTTCGCGATTGAAATGATTCTGGTGAAAAAACTTCAGGACGTAAGTAGCAAATCATGTTGATAAAATTAGTGATTCTTTTGTAATGTTTCCTGTGCAATATTAAAACAAGTTTATATTCTAAACCGTTTGACATTTCGCAAAAACCCATTAACGAGTTGTTTTCGGTTTCTAACACATATAAGTGTCTATGCCTGTTTGTCTTTGTGTATGTGTGTGTGTGTGTGTTTGCGTGTGTGTGTGTGTTTGCGTGTGTGTGTGGGGGCGTGCGTGTGTGTGTGCGTGTGTGTGTGTATGCGTGCGTGTGTTTGTATGTGTGTGTGCGTGTGTTTGTATGTGCGTGTGTTTGTGTGTGTGTTTGTGTGTGTGTGTGTGCCGGTGTGTATGCCCGAGTATAATTACTTCTGGTGAATTTGACAGAATGTACAGAAGCTAAAATGTCCTTTTATTAATGAGATAAACTGTAAGATTTCCTTGTGTTAATCTGGCTGGTAATTTAGCGTAATGTGTTTAACTTCACGAATGGTGACAAGACATATGTGTGTGTGTGTGTCTGTGTGTGTTTATATATAGGGAGTAAGATAAAAGAGAGAGGAAACTAGAAATAAGAAATATAGAGAAATGAGCGAAAAACGAAGATAAGGTGGAAGTGATTCATGTATACATACATGTGATATACGTACGTACGTAAATATGTCTATATGTATATACACACACATGAATATATATTATCATACATGATATATATAAGTGTTTATTATATTAGTGTGGTCTTATCAACACCTATCTCATCTCCTAAGTATGATTGTATCTATCTCATTTCCTATGCACTTTTGCTTCGTCCTACTATCTGCCTGTCTCGTTTTCTATCTGTTTTGTCAGTATATTCCGTATAGCATCCAATACTTGAAAGTATTCTCCACGTTGAAAGAAAGCCAACGTGTTTTGTATATGTTTTCTATCAACAATATTGTGGCTAGCAATTTTCTAGGTCTGAATATGCAACAATAACTACCATATATACAAGGGAGGTAATTCTCTACATCATCTACTTATCTGCGCCGCTGATGATAATTGAATAGCTTGACCATGGCTCCAGAAGCATTGTGGTTGTAGTTATAAACTACATTCACTGCGTTGAACAAAAAGGAGTGGTTGTGTGGTAAGTAGCTTGCTTACGAACCACATGGTTTTGGATTCAATCTGCCTGGCAACTTGGGCAAGTGTCTTCTATTATAGCCTCGGGCTGATCAAAGCCTTGGGAGTGGATTTGGTAGACGGAAACTGAAAGAAGTCTGTCGTATATATGTATATGTATATATATATATGTGTGTGTGTGTTTGTGTGTCTGTGTTTCACTCCCCCCCAAACTGCTGGTGTGTTTACGTCCCCGTAACTTAGCGGTTCGGCAAAAGAGAACGATAGACTAAGTACTAGGCTTACAAAGAATAAGTCCTGGGATCGATTTCCTCGACTAAAGGCGGTGCTCCAGCATGGCCACAGTCAAATGATTGAAACAAGTAAAAGAGTAAAAGAGTATATGAGCATTACAGGTATGAAACTAATATGTCACCTGAGAAGAAATCACGGCGTCATTAACATTAATTATGGTTTAAAAATCAAAAACGAAGCCTTCCAAAGTTTTGGGTACACAAAATTATCGATGTCATCATTAACTTCTCAACGAAATATCGTATACAATTCACAGAATGTGTACAACAGCTCATGAATTGATTCTGTAATCGTGTCTCGTTATTCTGCAAAGCTGGTGGGTGCAATTAATATTCTTACATACTTCCGTACATATATGTATGCATGTATGTATGTATGTATGTATGTATGTATGTATGTATGTATGTATGTATGTATGTATGTATGTATGTATGTATGTATGTATGTATGTATGTATGTATGTAAGTATGTATGTATGTATGCATGTATGTATGTATATAAGGTATCTGTATGTATGTATGGTATCTGTATGTATGTATGTATGCATGTATGTATGCATGAATGTATGTATGCATGCATGCATGTATGTATGTATGCATGTATGTATGGATGGATGGATGCATGCATGCATGGATCTATCTAGCTGTCTGTCTGTCTGTCTGTCTGTCTGTATCTATCTATCTATCTATCTATCTATCTATCTATCTATGAATTTATGCGTGCGTAGATTTGTGCGCGTGCTGGCACTTTCGTACATACATACATACATACATACATACATACATACAATATAAAGCTCCTGCATTTGTAAACTACGTTTGAGGAGATGCATACTGTACATAACAAGACTCAAGAAAGCACAAATACACACACACACACACTTGTGCATATAAGCGTGTTGTATAAACTTGCTGGTATTTATTCTGAAGAAATCTATTTCGCTTCTTTATGATCTGCGATTCAGATGATGAATGCGCCTTTTCTTCCTTCAAATGTGACATCGTGTCCTATGTAGAAATTGCTGTTATATTCCTATTCTCAAAATTATTCAGTTAATATACCTATACGACGATTGTTACATCCTACCAGAAGTGCACACTTCATTTACGTGATATATGTACATACCATACGTATGCTGCTCTTTAAATATCAGTGGTAAACGTCCGAAAATTAGTGAAAACATAAGTTTATATCAAAGGGCTTTCTCCAAGAATTTTCCCATAAATGGAATCCACACAATCTATAAGGATTTCATTTATCTCCTTTACGTGATTTTGCTGTACGCCCAGACAAAACCAAGGATATGTCTGCATATGCATACTGAGGGTTTACTTATAACTAATTCGTATATCTTAGAAAGTGTGTCTGTCAAGTTGAAAGTGGCGTTATCAAACTATATATACGTATTTGAATGCATATATACAGATGCAAGAATATATATTGTAAAAAATAAACAAAAACAAAACGAAGATAACACAAAGAAATCTTATATTAAGACTGGCAAATGAAGCCAGAGAATTCTGGCGTTTCAAAAGCTTGTCTTTCACCAGAACCAAAGAATACAAGAAAAGTCGAGGGGTCAAGAAAGTCCGTACGCTTGGCTGTGTGATAAGACGCTAGCTTCCCAACCACATGGTTTCAGGTTCAGTCCCACTTCATGGGTCCTTGGGAGAGTCTTTTCTACTATAGTCTCGGGCCGACCAAAGCCTTGTGAATGGATTTGGTAGATGGAAACTGAAAGAAGCCCGGTGTATACATACATACATACATATATATATATATATATATATATATATATTATATATATATATATATGTATATATATATATATATATTATATATATATATGTATGTATATATATATATATATATATATATATATATATATATATATATATATTATATATATATATATGTATGCATGTATGTATATATGAGAATGAAGTAAAATGGCAGACAATAGGTTCGCGTGGTGTGCGTGCGAGCTCGCGTCCGTTTGATTTAAGTACATACATGGTTAAATACAAACTCTTATGAATATTACACCTATTGCCGGAGCCGTTATCTTCTCACTCATTTTAAGTCTTGGCAATAGTCTTTGCTTTCATGATGAAACTGATTTTCTACATTGTTTTAAATTTTACTAATTGTTAGTAAAATTCATATTTATATAAATGAGTAGAGATACCCTTGAGATAACTTCAATTAACGTACAAGTGTGTGTATATAGCATTTACGAGCGTACGAAATGTGGAACAATACTAAGCGTGATATTTTGTGTCAGAGAAAGATTAAGAAAAAAAATTGTCTATTAAAAATTCAAGGCTTTTTTACTCCCCTCATTGACAAATCACCCAGGTGTTCTGATTCAAGCTGAAAATGCAAGTCCTGATATAGAATTTCGTGAACAACACAGCAACCGATTTGTGCGAAAGGTTGCCATGCTGGAAATAAATTAGCATAAACAGTTGAAACAACCTCAGATTAAAATATCAGTGTATTAACATTTAAAATATGAATGCAAACATGTTTCTCTCAGAGAAACATCTCAAAGAGATTTTTGTGTTTAAAAGCCCAAAGTTTCGCTCAGAAACCTGGATGATCAGCATATACCAAGGAATCGGCATATACCACCAAAGGATCCACCGGCATTCTGCGTAGAGCCCCGTCATTCTAACACACAAGTCTCTCAGTCAAAATATCAGCGCTTGTGTCGTTCCAAGTTTGTATTTTCATTATAGATATCATACACCCCGGTAGTTATACATTTGCTGAATATGTTCAAAATCTTTTAAGCATGCTCTTTTTATCGCATTTTATGTGATTACATCATATACTAGCGAAGAAGAGTAGCTGTAGTGACACCTAAACTGATTCGATAGTGAAACAGGGAGCGAACTTTACTTTTGAATTCCCCTGTTACTTTTTAAATTGTCACCACATGATCTCTGGTGCAATACTCAATATAGATGGTCGAAATTCAAGCAGTGTAGAATCTTTAGACTCTTTAGAAGCTTTAGAAACTTTAGAAGCTGTAGACTCTCTTTATTAATGCCATCGGGTGAACCAACAGTTGAAAGATCTATGATATCGTTCGGCAAGCAATTCGGATTAATAAAATCGCGAGCTTCATTCTATTATGGTGTTTTAATGTCCAAAGTATTAGCTAAGAAGGAGGTTTTATTGTATATGATATCGCTGCGCAATAGAACAGCAAATATTTCTTCGTACAATACGATACTTTAAAATCTCGTCGTTGCACCTGATGAAGAAATCTTAATATAATCGCTCAACTTTCTAATTGTCGCGGCGAAAGCCTGTTCAGTTTCTTTTCAATGATTAATTCAAAGGAAACAGAATAATATATATTATATAGCAGTTCGAGATGCTCAATTTATCAACCGCACGCACCTGCTACAAATTATAAATTGAATTTTAAATTGTTACACTGTGAGTCATTATATAATGAATTTAAAATTGTTACCCTTCATGTCAAGCAATTTGTAAGGATGCTTGACATGGAGCAAAGTACAGTGAGAAATTTACTTCAATAAATCGCGATAGTTTATAGAGTTTCCCAAGAGATTTTCAGAGTTGTCATTCGACTAGACCAACAAAATGAACCAAGTAAATCTCCATCCAATAAAGTCACACCCAGGCAGGTGTCCAATCTGTTAGAAATGGCGACCCTGTATCCTTTAGATAATGTCGTAAAATCGTATGCCAGCTTGATTAGGATTAAAAGCAAAAACCGCTACACTAATATCCTAATTCGAATAGAACTTATACTTTCCACTGTATTGCATTTACTTATTTCGGTCAACAGATTGCCACCATGTTGTACCATCTTGA
Organism: Octopus sinensis; assembly: GCF_006345805.1. Classification (NCBI taxonomy): domain Eukaryota; kingdom Metazoa; phylum Mollusca; class Cephalopoda; order Octopoda; family Octopodidae; genus Octopus; species Octopus sinensis. The sequence goes on from NC_043010.1 coordinate 38,916,504, forward strand.
AAGATTTCACCGAACAAATCGCTCCTCGGAGGTATTTTTAAGCATGGTTGTTACTTTATTCGTCTCTTTTCCCTAAATGCTAATTTGCAGAGCCATAAACAAACCAAGGTCGGTTATCCAACAGTGTTGCGCGATCGAACACTAGCACAAACACACACAAACACACACACACACACACACACACAAACATACACACACATATACCTACCTACATATGCATACATGTATATATATATATATATATATATATATATATATAATATATATATATATATATATATACATAGATACATATAAATTGTATACATACATGGTGACAGGGACCGTAATCGCAGGGAAAGCAGCTGTCAAGATATTTTCAGGCTTATCAGTAAGTTTCGGCCTTCGCCGTAGCCCCTTCATTGGGATCGGCCCGACTCGGCTAATTCTGGACGACTCTTTTTGTGTGATTTGTGTGATTACGGTTCCTGTCAGCATGTATGTATACGACTATGTGCTTTGAATGCAGCATTAGAACGTTTAGCTCTTATTTCTAGCAACGTATTTTTAAGGAAGGTTATAGTTCTCTTGGCTGGTATACGTATGCTTACAGCTGCCTAAATATATTATTTAACATATATATATATATATATATATATATAATATATATATATATACATAGATACATATAAATTGTATACATACATGGTGACAGGGACCGTAATCGCAGGGAAAGCAGCTGTCAAGATATTTTCAGGCTTATCAGTAAGTTTCGGCCTTCGCCGTAGCCCCTTCATTGGGATCGGCCCGACTCGGCTAATTCTGGACGACTCTTTTTGTGTGATTTGTGTGATTACGGTTCCTGTCAGCATGTATGTATACGACTATGTGCTTTGAATGCAGCATTAGAACGTTTAGCTCTTATTTCTAGCAACGTATTTTTAAGGAAGGTTATAGTTCTCTTGGCTGGTATACGTATGCTTACAGCTGCCTAAATATATTATTTAACATATATATATATATATATATATATATATATATATATTTAGCTAAACACACACATACACCACATATATGGATATATGCATATCGCCATATTCACCCAGACAGTAGGAAGTTCCTATTCAATGCTGATCACAATGCGCTTTGCATTGCTTTAGCTTTCGAACGATGCAGCCTCACTGGCTAGGCGAGTAGTAAGACATCCTTCATGTGGGCGAAGTGCCTGTCCGACGCAGGGTTGTTCATTTGCAACTGTGTAAAGTGGAAAGCCAGTGAACTGCAGTTCATTTCTCAAGACCTTAAAGAACGCCCGAGGCTCACAATCGTGACTGCAACACCGTAACCAACTGGCCAAGTGCCAATCTATGTATCTATATACACACATATAACATATACACACATAGACATATATGTAACATAGCCAAGTTAAAACAAAAAAATGCTTCTCTGCGTATGTGTGTGTATTTGCATGCATACTTACATACATACATACATACATACTTACATGAATTCAAATATATACTTGCATACTCATACAAACATTGATTTACATCTATCTATCTATCTATCTATCTATCTATCTATCTATCTATCTGTCTATATATATATGTATATATATATATATCACTCTCTTTCTATTTCTCTCTCTCTCTCTCTCTCTCTCTATATATATATATATATATATGTATGTGTGTGTGTGTGTGTGTGTGTTTGTGTGTATGTGTTTGTGTGTGTGTGTGTGTGGATAATAGATGTGTTGGTATCTAGAAGACCCAAAATTGCAGGTAAGTTTATGTAAGTGTGACGGAAGGACCATAGTTAGACTCTCGGTTCGATTACAGAATGAGTGAGGAGTCTAGTGCGGGTCATGTGTGAGCATATATATGTTAAATAAAATTAGGCAACAAAGCTGAGGTCGTGAGAAATTTCTAGGACATTTATAAATAGAAAGGTAGTCTTACAGATATTTCAGGAATATGAGGGATATCCCTTCATCAGAGAGGATATAAGAGAGTTAAATAGAAGGAATCAGTAGAGTTCCATATAAGAAGTTAATTGGAAAGTGAGAGATGTAGGAAGTATAAAGAGAAATAAAAGAATAAAAATATATGTTGAATGTTGCAGTTGCAGTTGCATTATCCAAGGAAAGTGCTGGGTAGAACGGGTAGAAATGCTTCTTGTCCAAATTCGGATAACAGTTCATGTTTTCTTATCTCAAATGGATAGTGTGGAAACAAAGGTGTCTACAAGAGCGTCGGCGTGAAATATGAAAGACTTTTCTCTTTTGCCTGAGCGTCAAACTAATACATTTGCTTATTATTCCTACACCTGTCTCATCATTTTTCAGTAAGTTTGTTCATATAGAAATGTCGCTTTAAATCGGAGAAAATATATATTATTATTATGATATATTATTATAGTTAATATTGTAATAATAGACTGACATAATCGCTTTCTCTCCGCAACTTCCAAAGCTTTCTTGATTGTTTATAAATATCATATGTAGTATTAGACAGTTTAAGTACATATACACGTAAAATTTGGCCAGAATTGATGGGTGAGCGTTTGGCTAATAGGATGCGGTTGTAGCTATGTGGGTTCGATTCTGGCTAGGGTTACCTCATCAACTTTCAGACAATTTGTTTATATATAAATGTCGCTTTAAATCGGAGAATATGTATACCCACTTTATAATGTTATTAATTAACATGAAAATAATTATATGTATTGATGGAAAACCTCTATAAACGGCTGATGATTACTCAACATTTTAAAACTGTTGTAATACTGACAATGTTTAATAAAATGATGTAACGTGAAACGATCGTACCAAATTACCGAAGATATTCTTGTTGCTTATTTTGATTATAATCACCTCGTGGATTTATATGGATAACACCGTACAAAATTCTGGTGCATCTAACTTAAAGTACCATATTCATTTGAATCTAAATTTTGCTGAATATATATATATGCAAATATACATACGTATATGTACATATACGTCTATACACATGGAAAACAAACAGCATAAAGAATGACGCATCATCAGTTGTTGGCTAATTTTCTAGTCTCGCATTTCGACCGTGCCCGCCCCGCATATGCATATATATTAAGAAAACATCCAACAACTGATGAAGAGTAGCTCTTTATATTTGTTTTGTTATTCATTTATGTCTTTCGTTGTTCAAAACAATAGTTCATGTTCCCTGTACTCGTACTTCATAGTTTTTTATTGTATACGTTTCATGACATCCTGTGCCCACATATGCATATATATATATATATATATATATATATATATATATATATACATACGTATAGATGTATGTACATATATATTTGTATATATGCATATATATGTATATTATTCATAGCATTATATATATATGTCTTTTTTATTCTCTTATTTGTTTCAGTTATTTGACCGCGGCCATGCTTGGACGCCGCTTTTGGTCGAACAATCTACCCCAGGGCTTATTTTTTCTAAGCCTTGTACTTATTCTGTAGGTCTCTTTTGTAGAACCGCCTAGTTACGGGGACGTAAACTCACCGACATCAGCTGTTAAGCGATGGTGGTGTGAGAAACATAAACGCACACACACCACACACACACATACACATATATGTATATATATATATTTATATATATATATATAAATGTTTAAGTAGTTGAATGAATTATCCTAGTATGGATAATTCGGTTAACCGATACCCGGGTAGCAAATTAACGTCAGAAAGCACGGTTGAAGCTACATGCCAAGGGCAGAAATCACGTGCTTTCGTGTGGAAATTTGTGTGTTTTTTTTTACTATAGATAAATGAAAGAATGGAGTCGAACGACGATTTAACAAAATTCTTTATTCTCGACACATGTTTCGAAGACTGCATATTCTTAATACCGAAAGAATAAAGAGTGTATTATGCCGTCTTCTCATCAGGAAAGACAAGGAACTTATGTCAGCATCATGACGAACAAAAACTTTTAGATGACTGCCCACACGGAGTCCATAGTCATTATCACTATGGACTCCGTGTGGGCAGTCATCTATGCATATATATGACGAGCTTTTTCAGTTTCCGTCTACCAAATACGCTCACAAGTGTTTGGTCTTCCCGAGCCTATAGTGGAAGACACTTGTCAAGGTGGCACGCAGTGGGAAGGAACCCGTACCTAGTGTTTGAGAAGCATGCTTCTTACCACACAGGCACGCAGAATATATACATACACACAACACACACACACACACACATACACATACACACGCACACACACATATATATAAATTACACAGTGTGTATATAATTAGGCAACTGGGTAAATACACAGTTAAATTGACAGGTCAAGCGAAATGCAAATATTCGTGCGAAAGTAGGTGGCCAGTTCGATCATGTGAGGAAGTATATAAAACGCACACGATTATAAACCAGGTTCCCTGCAGGATATCTTACGAATAAAAGTTTCTAGAATATTTTAAGTACATGAAATATAAGACTTGTTCTCTGATCAAAAATATATTTAAAATCGGAAAACCAGCGTGAATATCGTTGCTGATAATATTTTATTTGATTTTCGGTTTTCGTATTAAAACTTATTTTCATATAAAAAAAAAAAATTTTTACACATAAGGAAAAAAAAAAACAAGTCAAAACGAATACATAGAAATCATATTCGATTGAAAAAATATCAGATGCATGGATCTATGCTTATGGATATTTGAAGTCGAAACGAAAATATATATATGGAATTAAATAAGTCAAGACAAGCATTGACAAACCCACATAATTTCATACATACTGAGTTACATATATGCAACTGTTTCCAAGTGCTTATTTAACTAGGAATATATTTGTCGACCACATAATCCATCGCTACCGAAATATCTATATACGTATCTCTTCCTACACCTGTATATATATATATATATATATATATATATATATATAATATATATATATATATATATATAATATATATATAATATATATATATATATATATACATATATATATAATCGTTTGTAGGTACTTTTCAGTTGAATTATAAATATATTTTATAAACTTTTAATCACATAGAAATAGTTCAGTAGATGTCTAAATATATATTTCAAAGTTTGTGTTGCCAAAATTTTAATATATATGCAGGGTGCTGTAAATATATTACAGTCTAAGGTACGTAAAAATGAAAATAGCACTGGCATCTCATTTTAACGGATATTTTTTACCAAAATTACATTGAAATACTGAAACGAAAATTTATTCAATAAAATCACCATTGGCTCCGACCACGGCCTCCAGACGACTTCTGAATCTCCTGCAACTCTTCTTATTGCTCTCCTCGTTTAAGTTGGTAAAACCTTATCATAATCCTTGCCTTCAGTTCATCTTTGGTGTTACAAAAACTTTTGTTGATCTATCGCTCAACTGCGCCCCGCACATAATAATCAAGAGGGTTGCAGTCTGGGGAGTTAGGTGGCCAGATGGTAGGAGTGATGTGGTCTCAGAAATTGTCTGACAGTCATGACTGTGTTTTCTTGCATGTGTGGCATGGTGCAGTATCCTGTTGCGAGACATAGTGTCTTCCAGTTCCAGCAGCTACCCTCTTGACTCAGATCAGTATTAGGGCCTCCAGGCACTTGATGTAGGCGATCAGGTTTTGGGGACACGGCCATCTAACGGTTCTGTGTATTCACCATGTGTTCGTATTGGAGCTTCCTCCACGAATGCCAAGCAGTACAACATGTTTCCAAATTTCTTTTAGGAGACTGAATTGCGTTATCGTGCTGTTTGTCTCACAGACGGTGCCCAGCTGACCCTACAATACTATGTAGTCGATAAAATTAAAAACAAACGAAGTGCATGCGCGATATGAAAACTACAAAATGGCAACGATTTTCCCATAGGAACCTATATATATATATATATATATATATATATATATTATATATATATATATATATATTATATATATATATATATGCATACATACATACATACATATATATATATATATATATATATATATATATATATCACTGTGATCACTGTGACCGACCAGGCTATCAGATGTTGTTACACATCGCTGGTCACAATGCGCTTCACATTGTTTTAGCCTTCAAATGACGCCACCCCACTAGCTAAGCGAGCAGGCCAATATATATATGAGAGGTTTTGGTATCCACAAAACCCGAGATGGCAGTGGCAGGTAAGGCTATGTAAGTGCTAGAGATTTCACACTGACTTGGCTTTGTTGTGTCATTTTATTTAACACATACACACACACGTACTCACACACAAAACGCACACACACACATACATACACACATGTTCACACACATATACTTATATATATATATATGTGTGTGTGTGCGTCACACAGACCTCCCCCCACACACACACAAACACATGGTTAAAATTTATTGAGAAAGCAAAAGACGAAGAAAGTGTTATTAATTTGACGCTCGAGAGAAAATGGAAAAGTATTTTACCTTTCAAGGTTACGCTGTTCGACAGAAAGATATATGTGAAAATAAAGAGAGAATGAAAAACAAAACGTTTATAGTTCAGTGGATCAGCATGGCGAAAGATGGATAAAAAGACGTTCAAATAAAGGGAGATAATAATGGTGGTGAGATAATAATGAGGGTGATATATTTTGCACATGACATTTACACCTGTAAAAGAGAAAGATATCGCGAAAAATATTTTTAGATGTGTGAAGATAAAGATATAGAAAAATGATTTTTGCGTATCTGCGTCCATATTGATCAAATCTTACTGCAATGTTTTACTTCAGACGTTCTCACTTCGAAACTGATTAAGCGTCGTCTTATCTGTTATCTTTTACTAGCAGTATGGCCCGGCGTTGCTCGGGTTTGTAAGGGAAATAACTATATAAGCATTTTTAGAGAGTTACTTCCCTTATATAAAACCGAGCGAAAAATGGATTAAAAATGCGGAAAAATGATGGTAAATTTCTTTTTCAATCTAGACGCGCGCTAATACCCAGAAGGGCTCGATATGAATCATGACTATAAGATACCCGCTTTTGGTTAAACTGCACCGCAAAATGTGGGAGTAGTTAGGAATCTAAATCGAAGGGGACAGACACTCACACAACTACAGTTTTATATATAAAGATTTGTTCCAGTTATTAGTCTGCAGCCATGCTGCAGCATCACCTTGAAGAGTATCTAGTCGAACGATTCGAAATCCGTATTTACTTTTTAAGCCAGGTACTTATTCTATTGATCTCACTTACCAAACCGCTATGTTACGGTTGATGTAAACACACCAGCACCGGTTGGCAAGAGGTGATGGTGAGAAACATGAATACAAAGACGCACACACACACACACACATACAAACACACGCGCGCGTATATAAATATATATATGTATATATATATATATTATATATATATATATATATATATATATATATATATATATATATGTATGGAGGTGCAATGGCCCAGTGGTTAGGGCAGCGGACTCGCGGTTTCGATTCCCAGACCGGGCGTTGTGAGTGTTTATTGAGCGAAAACACCTAAAGCTTCACGAGGCTCCGACAGGGGGTGGTGGCGATCCCTGCTGTACTCTTTCGCCACAACTTTCTCTCATTCTTTCTTCTGTTGGCCTGCTCGCTTAGCCAGTGGGGTGGCATCATTTGAAGGCTAAAACAATGTGAGGCGCATTGTGACCAGCGATGTGTAGCAACATCACGCTGATCACGGTGATATATATTTATATATATATATATACATGCATATATATATATATATATATATATATATATGCGTGTGTGTGTGTATGTGTAAATATAAGATCCAGGGACTGAGCTGTAGGGAGAAAGTTAGCTTCAATCAATCCGTAGTAAATATAAAAAAAACGCAACTTTCAGGGACAATAATGGTTAATTCAGACGGAAGGTTGTTTTCGTATCGAAGTACGCTATACAGAAAAATTCTTTTTATGTTGCTCGGTAGGCAACCAGAGTTTCCATCCCTCTACCAAATCTTCTCACAAGGCTTTGGTCAGCCTTAAGCAAGAGTGAAAGGCACATACCCAAGGTGTCACGCTGTGGAACTGAACGCGGAATCACGTGGTTGGAAATCCTGCTTCTTACCACACAGCCACACCTTTCCAGAGAAGAGAAAGCAATAATAATAATAATAATAATAATAATAATAATAATAATAATAATAATGATAATAATAATAATAATGATATAATAATAATGAAAATAATAATAATAATAATAATAATAATAATAATAATAATAATAATAATAATAATAATAATAATAATAATATAATAATAATATAATAATAATAATAAAAATAATAATAATAAACAAACAATGACTAGCAATTTAGTATTTCTATTCTACCATAAACAAATTATAAGCATCAGAATAGATACAAGTTAATTTTCTTCACTTATATAATCGAAGAAATAAATGAATTATAACAGACATAGCACTAGCCCTGGTTATGTGGTACTATAATGGTTTCCCAAAAGACGTGGTTCTGGGTTCTATGCCACTGTATCGTTTCTTCGGATAATGTCCTCTACTACAGCCTCGAGCTGATCAATCTTGCCAGTGCATTTATTAGGTAGAAATATATATATATATAATGTATATTTAAACACATACAGAATCTACTTATAGGGATTCTACGCATTAGAAAGAACAGCTAAGTTCTATGACCACAAAAGATTCGGGATAAAATTCGACAGGAATAAATCTGGAAATGAAAAACATTTACCACCTAGTTTCCTGGACCAATTGGTTTCTAATCATCTTTTAGCGAGTCATGGAGAACTCACAAAGTTTGATTTTCTTCAGCAGCTTTTTGTAGCTTTTTTACGTTTAACTACCCATTTTCGTTCACCAAATGATAGTCCGATGCATTTAGTTTTACTTGGACCGCCCTCAACCTTAATGTGATGGACTAGCCTCGCGTTTGTTCGTCAGTTATAAAATGGGATATTCTGGCTCGTTAAGTCCCCGGAGAGAAGAAAGTTTTTCTACGAGCAGCCACGGACGTTGGCGTGCAAACAATTTTGATTTCAAATGGCAGTTTTAAGTTTCAGCTGATTTCGAGACATTCTACTAACCTTTGAATAGAAGTAACCAGAATTAATGTGATACTGTATTCAGGCTTTTCTTTAAATTCAATTCCACATTTTGATTAAGATTTAAATATTTATGTTTTAACAACTAAATGTTTTACCAGTTTGATTTATTAGATTTCCTTGCGGTCTATTGTAATTTGTCTCCGAATTCATTTATTATTATCTATCTTGAATTAATTGAACAGACCTTACTGCAACTCATACATCCGCATACATAACATACTGCTTTATATATATATATATATATGTGCGTGTGTGTGTGTGTGTATGTGTGTGTGTGTGTGTGTGTGCGCGTGTGAGTGATTACACACACACACACTAATAGATGTCTTCGAATGTTTGTATTTCCCCCCTCACTGCTTGACAACCGGTGTTGTTAACGATAGAATAAGTACCAGGATGTAAAACAATTCATCTGGGTGTCGATATGATCGTCTAATCTCCCGAAGGTCGTACACTAGTACGGCCTCAGTCCAGTGTTTGCGTCAATTAAGAAATAAAATACAAGATACCACCTGCAAACGTACAACAAATAACGATTTGGTGAAACAAAAGCTCCCATCATTGATCAGTTGCAATTGGGTGTTGCGCGTATACGATTATGCAACAGCGCTTATTGTCCATGTAACTCAGGAAAAAAGTATGGAACTAAATATGCCGCTTGTTCTTTACTGTTCTTACATTTGTTTCATTTGATTATCATCCTTTCACGTAAATGTAACTTTATTTAGAGGGCAAATAGTTTATTACCCTGCATGCGTAAATGAGAGCAGGGTATTATAATCACTTGTCTTTGTTTGTCTGTGTGTTTGAAAAAATTCTGGAAAATGGCTTAACGAATTTTCACCACATTTGGCAGAAATACTCATTAGGAGAGTGACTCGAAATGATGAACATTTGGTTTGATTATCTTTAAAAAAAAATTCCAACTTACAAATTTCGCAATACACAAGTGATCCAGTTATTTTGTTCACTTTCTTTTTCCTGATTCAGCCCTCGTCTGCATGTGTATAGATTATGGTGAATCTATGTGCGTAGGCACGTGTACGTGCATACATGCATGCATGTATACATACATACATACGAATCTGTGTGTCTGTGTATGTATACAGATGGAATTCAAGGTTTCGTTTATTTACGAGTTGATTTCTTAACTCCACCGGAGTATAAATACTTATAATCATATCTTCATCTATGTCCTCCCACATCTATAATAGTGATAGCTAAAAAAGCAAAAATATTCTGTTCAATTAAAAGGCGTGTGTAAGCAACGCCTTGTAAGCCACACTATAATCTGCGAAAGCATTATCTAGGCCTCCGATGTCCTTTTTTTTTCATTAAATGGGGTGAGGTTAAAAATGATATTGAGTGAATCTTTTCATCGAAACCTAAAGAATTTTGCATCCCAGGGATCCAAAATTTGGCAATCAGATGAGATTATGTACTCAATAATGAGGAGAAATATGATACAATATGTCAATTAAAACCAGTCCAAAGAAGCCCTTATCTGTCATCCATCTTGAAATGCGACGGGACTGTATGTATCTATACATACATACATACAGACATACATACATACGTACGTTCATGTATTTTCTTTCCTTCAAATGTAAGATCTCTTCCCTGACAGACGCTCGTCTCATTCTATGATGGAATCAAACTACAAACATTATCATGGACCACCAAGCTTCCAGAAATAACTGTTGAATTTGTAATACAGTTACTCATCCTATTTAATTCTCTATATCATTAGTATTGTGTAAGCATTTGATAAACTCTATATATTGATCTGTCTAAATTGCTTATCCCTACATTTACTTTATATACCGTAAATCGAGTATAGTCCGCCCTTGAGTATAATATGCAGGGGATTTTTAGATGGGTGTACCTCTGAAACACCTAAACCTTGTGTATAATACACATTCCTTCTCTAACTTGAGTCGTGCGTAATTAAGCCAGCAGCATCTAGTCGAACAAACACTTCCGCGCATGCGTAATACAGTAATGGTGATGTTCTTAACTGTTATATGGGAATGTAAATATATTCACAAATTGTTTTTTTTACAGTTATTCTGTGTTCTAAATACTTTTATCGTAATAAATGTTGCTTACTGCAAGGTATGGATGATTATTTTATGACTTCATTACTTTCAGGCTTAGCTTAAGGTATTTTCGCGCCCAACATCACAAAATGCGTCTGAATAAACATTGCCGGGCAGCAAATAGAGACTCAGACATTGCTTAGAAAACATTTTTCATTTTTAACCTCGTATATAGTACGCACTAGGGATTTTGACCTTTAAATTTTGGGAAAAAAATGCGGATTTTACTCCAGGATTGACGGTGTATATATATATATATATATATATATATATATATATGTATGGTTACTTGACTTTAATTTCCTTAATGAATTTTCCCATAGTTCCTTATTAGCCTTCTATGTTTCGTTTAGAGCAATAGCATTTTAAAATCTATGAACATTTCAAGGCCTTGTTTGTGTTGTTTTAGCTGACGATTTTCTGTAGTCGACGCTATTTACAGAATTGAGATGTGGATTCTTCAATTAATTTTTAAATTATCGTAGCTGAAGAAAGTGAATTATCTCTAAAAAAAAGAGGTTTTAAGACTTTCTTCCATAAATAATGACTTTTATGCTGATGGTATCAGCATGTAACTTCAATACATTAATTAGGTAGGAAGAAATGCAAAAAATTTTGCGCCCAGAAATTAGGTCTAAAGACGTTTAATGACCTAATGCGGCGAATATTCTTCGTTTTAATTTTTTAAAACATCATCAATTAGAGTTAAGGCTTCTGCTTCTAAATTTGTCACCACTGATAAAAATATAATTAACATTCGTGTGAAAAACTATGTCAATATTTGCACAGGCCTCTGCACATTTTGTTGGAAGAAAAGAATCGACCATATAAAAACAAACGCGCTATTTGATTAATAAGTAATTCATCAGATCCTACTCCCAAAGGAGGAAAGAATATATCAAACTCGGCAGGATTTGAAACTATAATACTGAAGTAATACATCGATACAGCAAAAGGAGTGGGGGCACAATGGCCCAGTGGTTAGGACAGCGGATTCGTGGTCGTAAGAAAGCGGTTTCGATTCCCAGACCGGGCATTGTGAGTGTTTATTGAGAAACAACACCTAAGCGTCAAGAGGCTTCGGCGAGGGTGGTGGCGAACCCCGCTGTACTCTTTCACCACAACTTTCTCTCACTCTTTCTTCCTACTTTTGCCACAAAGCAGAGGAACCATGTTGTAACCCAATATAGTGTGGTAAACTTTCAGACCTTAGTCCAGATGCGAATCCTCCAGAATGGTTCAGCTCTCCACCCGTTAAAAGCCACAGTTTACGGAATGATGATAACAACGTAGCTTTGGCGCCCGTGCAACCGCCAGTCTAACGTTGTGGTGGGTGGATCTTCAAGTTGCCACACGCATTCTTAGTAGCTTACAGTAGGCTCCAATTATAGATTATTCTTTGTGGCTAATGGCGTGAGTTCTGAGTGGAAGAAGAAGACAGCAACAGTATTTTGTCTGACGCTTATCTGAGAACGTAAACGGATCACAAAATTCATATTTAACCATTTCATAAATATACAGTATTCTTTCTCGTATACCGGCGTCTCTGTATTGATTCAGCAAGTACAGCACTCTTACATTGCAACGATCTGTTGAATCTGCTCATAAATTGCACTCATTTCTCGACTCTTTATCGATTCCCCAATTACATTTCCTTTGTCTTCATATTCCGACATTTTAGTATTGCTACCAATGTACCCGGCTCACATTTCACATTAATATTTAAAAGCCGATTTTGTCGTATTTTAATGTTTCACTTCACTCTTCATTATCATACAAAAATAATGAAAGAAAAAAATGAAAGAAACGCAGAATAATTAGCATGGAATTGAAATAATCTATGTTTTTGGTAATTTACAAAAATAAGCAACCTCGATAGAATAACACGTATTAAAACATACATGCAAACACACACACACACACACACAAAAAAAAAAAACAATACAAACAGTACAGCAACACAGTTGCACTCATACAGAATAGCCATAAATTTTTCTTTGATGTTTCATTTTCTCTTTTATTCATAATTGTGAGGAAACGTCCATTTGGTTTTAATACAAAAATTTGTACTGCTTAATGAAACCAGGACACACGAGACTGAAAGAAAAAAAACAGAAATAAAAAAAAATATGCCGTGATTGTAGTTTTCGAATATTCAAATGGAAAAAAAAACAACGGCGTTTATTAGAGGACTTTATTTGCTTTCATTGATGATCAAATAGATTATAATGCTTATTATTGTATGCAGAATGCACTTAGATTAACATTTAAAAAGATAGAAAAAAATGAAAAAGATAGTTTTCGTGATAATCTAAATGTTATTGCTCTGAAATTACCACTCATTTTATGCAGTCAAGAGAATCACAGTTCCAAAACAAGGAAACACGTCGTCGTATTTCATTGATGATTCCAATATTAATTTTGTATTGTAAAGCAATTTACAATAATCTGTATTCGTTGTCTTTCTTCACACTCTTCGTCATATATGCACAAACATAAACAGATACACATAAACACGCACGTATACCTAACTGTGGGTCGGTTTGCACGTGTATTTATATCTAAATGCTAAGGAATCTAGCTGTGAGAAACTCTTTGTTTATCCATATATAAAAAAACCGTGAAAATAAGTTTACATTGTTTTACTTTTCTCAAAGCTAGTCTTTCTAGTATTTAAATTTGCTTCAAGGCTGATTCTAACAGTGTTGGCAGATGGATCGTTTATATCATCAACCTCGGTACACCACTGGTAGGTTATTTTATTGAACCCAAAAGCATAGCGGCTAAATTTTATCTCTGCGGAAATGTAAATCTCAAACCGTAAAGAATCGCAAGTCATTTTGCTGTACACATAACACATTCTGCCAATTGTTTCTGGCCAATGTAAATTTGCTGGAAGAATATGGTCACTAAAATATCGGGAACAGTATTGGTACCTATTTTGCCCATTATTGATTACCGGTTATTGTTTGACTGGCGAAATTCGAACCAGGAACATAAAAAGCCGCAACTAAATTCTGAAAACTATTTTGTTCGACACTCTAACAGATTCAATCGTTCAACGTTTTATTCCTAACTCTTAAATGAACTGAATTGTTCATATCTAAATAAGAGAAAGTAATTGTGTGGTCAGACATATAATAAAACCCTTATGCTCGATTAGAACTCGTATTAATGAATAAGCAGCCCAAGAGCAACAATACATTATCTATGTAGCTATTTATTCTACTTGCAGCACAATTGGAATGTTCTGTTTTATAGCTCTCACCATATACACTATTTCCATTTAGATTTCATACATTTTAAATCGTAAATAAAAAGTCTTTTATAGCGAGATTTTTTAATGTCTCCTTCTTTGGTTGATCTACCAAAATACATTGTTAAATCATGTATAAAGAATACATTTGATAAATAAATGCTATAAAGTAACATTGCAGTAATGTAGTTGCTATTCGTTCTTCTTTTCTTCTTTGTGTATTTACTTTTCACATATGAAAACGAAGTTGTAGCATTTGTGGTGACTACTGCTTGTTGAACAAAATGTATTTTGCCATCACCTTCTTTTATGGTTTTAAACTCAGCTAACCGCATTTAGATTTTTGTTGTTCTAGCATAAAACGCTTCGTATCAAAACATTATGGCGCCAACCAATCACTGTTCGTTTATGGTTAAGTTAAGGTACTTGGTTACCTGGTCATGTGCAATGAACCTAAAGTTGTGTAACTTTAGTAAGTGCCGATAAAGAATGCTCCTTTGTTCTTTCGTGAAAGAAAGAAAAAGACAAAAATTTGAAATAACATTGATTTTTCAGGGGAAATGGCTGTTTTAATTCCCCCAACCCAGAAAAAACAAGAAAATAATAATGCAAATAACAATAAAGTATATCAACTAAAATATTCCAGCATCAGTCACTAATTTGTTAATGCAAGTTTAGATTACATATAATTCTTGGGAAGGGTAATCGAGATGGCCGAAGGCGGTACAGACAACCGCTGTGTTTTTGTACTTTGGAGTTCATTCATGTTGTACTTTGGAGTTCATTCAGTTATTGATAGGCACGCTCCTAGAAAAAATTTATTAACTTACATCAGTATATAGAATAAGTTCTGGGGAGTGAGGTAGACTGAACCGGTAAGTTTCGAGCGAACGGAGACATCGATGCGTCAACTGTATTCAGGTGCAACTACTATTTCAAGCAACGCTTGCCTAATTCCTACTCGAGGTAATATATAACCATTTCAGTTGTTTTATATTGAACACTTTAAATATTGAAAAAGTTAAGCTAAATACAAATGTAAAGGTACACTCTCATCATAGTTGGAGTCGTTAGTTCAAAGCATGCTGTGTTTGTAATTATATATTAGAACATCATGGGTCAAGTAGCAGCATTAATCATTCCCCGCGATCAAATTCTCTCTGTTCATGCGTAAAATATGTCAATAAATTTAGCTGAGAAAATTGATTATAATCTCATATTATGGTAGTTGTTGGTGGTGGTGATATTATTATTATTATTATTATTATTATTATTATTATTATTATTATTATTATTATTATTATCATTATTCAGTAGTTTTATTTTTATAGCGTGCTTTCACTTCACTACCGAGCGCAGCTCTGTGTGCCTTGGGTATGTGCTGTGATTTGTTGTGATGCTCTGATGGTTATTGTATGGAAAGTGTTCTGCGTAGGATGTGTGCAGTGCCTAGTAGTGCAATTTTCTGTATGTTATATGTGTTTGTAAGTCCTGGTGTTTTTGTTATGTATTTGTCTGAATATTTTTTTATCATGCCTAATGCACCTACTATGATAGGAATTGTTTCTGTTTTCAGATTCCACATTCTAGTTACCTCTATTTCCAGGTCTTTGTATTTTGAGAGTTTCTCCATTTCTTTTAGAGACACGTTGTCATCTGCCGGTATTGATACATCAATTAGAAAGCATTTTTTTTCTTCATGATCTCTGACAACTATATCTGGTCTGTTGGCTTTAATTTCTCTATCTGTGTGTATCGGCATATCCCAGAGTATGGTTGCTTTCTCGTTTTCTGTGACCTTTTCTGGTGTGTGCCTATACCATCTTTTTTCTGTTGTTATTCCATAATGTTGGCATAGCTTCCAATGTATGTAGGTCCCAACTCTGTCATGTCTGTGAATATAATCCTTCTTAGCCATGACTGGGCAGCTAGAGATAATATGATTTATTGTTTCTTGTCCATCTCCACATATTCTGCAGTTACTTGTAATATTTCTTTTCATTACATGTTTTTGGTAATTTCTGGTGGGGAGGCTTTGGTCTTGTGCTGCAATTAAAAATCCCTCTGTTTCTGCTTTGAGTCCTGAGCTTCTCAACCATTGCTGGGATTTTTCTTTGTCTATTTCTTTTGCGTTTAGTTTAGTCCAGTATTTACCATGAAGGGGCTTTTCTTGCCATCGTTTTATCATGGTTCGTTGCTGTTCTATTTTTAGTTTGGATTTCATTTGTTTTATAGCTTTTGTTGTTTCTTCATCTTCTTCTTCTTCTTCATGTTTATTAGGTGGTATGATTTCTTGTTTGATTTGTCAGCTTCCTTAAATACTGAGAACAGTTTTTTGTTTTGCTCGTGTTTTGCCGCTATCTGGATCAGTTTTCCTTCCTTCTGAAGTAGATATTTTTGCAGTCCTATGGTGGTTATTTTATAGTAGTTTTCCAGCTGTATAAGGCCTCTACCACCTTCTATACGTTGTATATATAGTCTTTCTATGTCAGATTTTGGGTTATGCATCCTAGATCCTGTCATTATTTTTCTTGTTTTCCTATCTATTTTGGTCAGTTCATTTCGTGTCCAGTTAAGGATATTGTAGCTGTAACTTATAACTGGGACAGCTAAAGTGTTGATACCTATTATCTTGTTTTTAGCATTGAGCTCTGTGTTTAGTATTGATCTAACTCGTCTATAATATTCTTTTTTTATTTTCTCTTTCATTTGTGTGTGTTGTGTCTTATCTAGTTCATGGATTGCACTACTAGGCACTACACACAACCTACGCAGAACACTTTCCATACAATAACCATTATTATTATTATTATTATCATTATTATTCAGTAGTTTTATTTTTATAGCGTGCTTTCACTTCACTACCGAGCGCAGCTCTGTGTTCCTTGGGTATGTGCTGTGATTTGTTGTGATGCTCTGATGGTTATTGTATGGAAAGTGTTCTGCGTAGGATGTGTGCAGTGCCTAGTAGTACAATTTTCTGTATGTTATATGTGTTGGTAAGTCCTGGTGTTTTTGTTACGTATTTGTCTGAATATTTTTTATCATGCCTAATGCACCTACTATGATATTATTATTATTATTATTATTATTATTATTATTATTATTATTATCATTATTATTATTATTATTATTATTATTATTGAGTGAGAGAGCAGTTCATGCCATCAAAGTGACACTGGGGTAAAATATACGAAGCCCAATATACCCATCATGACTACCCGTCTGATAACGGTACACCAGGCACATGCATCACAACCATATGTGCGCGACATGATGATCTCATATCAAGATAAACAGCACATGACCTTGCAGGTGGGGCCCATTTAGAATTTTCTTCAAGTTGAGTAGCCCATCCCGCTGAAACGGTCCCTGAATAAGGGTTGTTTAAGGATGTTGAAAGAACCACCCATGTTTCCAGAGGTGAATTATTTAAACCCCAAAGAATCCCTCTCAACACATGCCTATGATGCTCCCCCACTACTTCTGCTCGTGATCAGAGATGCACATATCGTCAGCCACTAAGGGACATGCTCAACTGGTTAAGGTCAAACAACTGACAAGCAAATCTGTGGTATTGAGCAGAATATTTGCCGTAGCCCATCTTTTATACCAAGACAAAACAATGTAACACTTCCAATCAGTTAAGATCAGAAGCCATGAGAGCCACTGCCTGGTACTGCATCAGGGCATTTATTATTATTATTATTATTATTATTATTATTATTTTTATTATTATTATTATTATTATTTTTATTATTATTATTATTATTATGGCGTGCTGGCAGAACTGTTAACACGCTGGACAAAATGCTAAGTGGCATTTCGCTCGTCTTTAGATTCTGAGTTCAAATTTTGCTGAGGTTTTCTTTGCTTTTTATCCTTTCGAGCTCGATAAATTAATGGCCAGTTGAGCACTGGCGTCGATGTAATCGTCTGTACCCCAAATTTCAGTCTTTGTGGCAATAGTAGAATGGATTATCATTATTATCACGTCAGACAAAGTACTTAGCGGCAGTTTGTTCGTCTTTCAGAGCTCCAGTTCTACCCAGGCTCGCTTTGACTTTCATCCTTTTATGGTCGACAATATAAGTATTAGTTGAACAATGGCGTCGCTGTAATCGACATATCACCCGCCATATCTGAGGAACAAACACAATATTGTTTGAGGAAGCTTTAACCACAGGCACCCGGTGGCTACAAGACCGTGATGTACAATGAGATATTACTTTAGGTAAAGAGTAGCTAGTAACTAATCCCTTATTTTTAATACCACCAAATTCCTTGAACATTTATAATTAGTAACCAGTCAGACCTTCTATATACGAGGGGTCGTTCATTACAGACTTCTCCTGACTCACGCCCAAGGACTGGGATAAACGAAACTTGGTATAATTATTAATCTTTTAACTTGGAAATTACCATTTAACTCATTATCCAAAAAATGATTCCCCTTCGAAAAAGACTTGGTTGGAAAGAGATGGAACTCAGATGGTGCGATGTCGGGAGAGTAAGATGGATGAGGAAGTATTTCATAGCCGCAGGTGTCTGCTTTCATCTCGGTAACATGCGCATTGTGAAATAGGGCATTTTGGAGGAGGTGGATTATATTGGTCAGCATGCCACGCCTTTCTCTTTTGATAGCGCCCCTCAATTTCTGCAGCGGAGACGCATAATATTCTCCATTTAAGGTGGTACTCTTTGCCAGAAAATCTATCATCACTACTTCTCGCTTGTCCCAAAAGACTGTGAGGATCACCTTGCCTGCTGAGGGTCGGGCACGAGCCTTGTTTGGAGGTGGTGAGTTATCATGCTTCCATCGCTCCGACTGGACTTTAGTCTCAGGATAATTGTAATGACCCATGTTCCATCCTGTGTGATAAGTCGGCACCAAAAGTCCTCCTTGTTTTCTTGGCACATTGCCAAAAGAACCGAAGAGCAATTAACTCGTTCCTGCTTCAGAAAAAAATGTGAGCATCCGAGGAATCTATCATGCAGGCATCTTCTGTGTGTGCAAATGGTCGTGAATGATGTTCTCCACGGACCCTACACTTATTATCACACCTTGGGTAGTTGCCGAAAAGTTATGCGGTGATCCTCTAAAATGGTGGCTTCCACTTTATGAAAGATGCGTCATCAACGGAGTGTGGCCGTCCGGGAATAGGAAGAGTATGCACCGATGTTCGACCACATTTTAACTGGTAATGACAGTGCTTGACTCAGACGTATGATGGTGCATAGTCACGATAAATTTCTTTCATTTCATTGAAAGTGTCTTTTGGTGTACGACCTCTCAAGTACAAGTACGTGATCACTGATCTGCATTCAACTGTCACCATTGTAATACCTTAGTCAACTTCAGCAGCCGTAAAAGACAAAACGAAAACTAGTGGTAAACTGCAATTTACAATGTGACATGTAGAGACACGCATGATTATACCTATGCAAGTTTCGTTTCCTGCAATAAAAGAACGTGCGACAGTGGAAATATTTAATGTACACGCTTCGTAGATCCAATTTAATATGTGACAGGAATAAGACTATATATAAATGAACAAAAATAGAAACAATAAAACCAGAATCAGTTCCATACTTGAAAATAGGAAAGATCTAGAGTACTGGTAGAATAAGTGCGAATATATTTAATATGACGAAGCATACATTGAAGAGCGAAAGGAAAAGGAGAAAGTATAAATGGCTACATAAATAGCACAATATGAACGTGATGTTATCTAAACGGATATAGACATCCTGTCACCTGCGACTCTATTGAGGTCCATTATGGTATCAAACACGAAGTTCACAGATATAATGTATGTGTATGTATATATATATATATATATATATATATATATATATATATATATATATATATATATATATATATATGTATATATATATATATAATATATATATATATATATATATATATATGTATATACATACATATATATATATATTATATATGTATATACATACATACATATATATATATATATATGTATATACATACAAAACACACACACACACACATATATATATACATATACACACACACTTACATCTATATATATATTTACATATATATGCATATTTCTATCTATCTATCTATCTATCTATCTATCTATCTATCTATCTATCTATCTATCTATCTATATATTCTCTCTCTCTCTCTCTTTCTCTCTCTCTCTCTATATATATATATATATATATATATATAATATATATATATATAGATAGATAGATAGATAGATAGGTAGATAGATAGATAGATAGATAGATAGATAGATAAATAGATAGATAGATAGATAGATAGATAGATAGATAGATAGATAGATAGATAGATAGATAGATAGATAGATAGATAGATAGATGGATAGCTATGTAGCAATTGAAGCTTCGAAGATATTTGTTAGCCATTCAAACAACAAACCGTTAGATTCACTTCAACATTTAGATTTACTTTGTGTCAAAACATTTTCGATGCTCTGAAACCGTGACCTGTTCACTGACAAAACTTCGTGCTGCATCTGTCTGTTCTTAAACAAATTACAATCATATTCCACGTTGCAATTGTATTTGTTCCAGCACACGATCTCAGATCAAGTTACTTGCTATGCAAGAGCTTCTCCGTAACTTAATTTTCATTCGTGTCCGAATTTTTCATTGCTCAACCGGTATTACAGACAAACTTTATCCAGGACAGACACCAGCTGACAGACCATATTTAACTAACAGAATATTTAATATGAAACTTAGGGATCTCTTGCATGATATTTTGAAGAAGTATGTTTGGGGAGAGGTTACATGGTACATGTAGACTATAGAGTTTCAAGGTGGTGGACAATTTCATTGTCATATATTCATATTAAAAAAATGGTCCAGAACATTATGATAAATTTGTTAATGCAGAACTTCCAAATTTACAAACACAACCAATTCTGTTGCAGCATATCACCAAAAGCATGTTACACGGTCCATGTGGAAGAGATAAACCCAATGCAACATGCATGGTTGATGGGAAATGTAAAAAAACATTGGATCTTTTCGGTTTGAACGGCAGTTTTTTAAAATAATTTGCACGTAACTAAAGACTTTTAAACTTCGTATACTGGTAGAATGTGTTTATAAAACATCTTTTTCTCTTGTCTTTATTGAGAAAATACAATAGTTTGTAAGATATTTGTTGTTTTTTTTCTTCAATTTCTGCAATTTCAACCAATCAATGACGTCTATTTTAGGTGAAAACGTTCTGTGCCGTATGAATATGTCTCTCGTTTAAGAAACAGGTTGGGTTTATTTACATTTGTGAAGAAAAAAAGATACCTTTCCCTCCACCGCTAACCCTAACACTAACCTTAACTAACCCTAACCCTAAATCAGATTGAAGTGCAATAGATCGATACTAGGGTCATAATTATGGGTGACAATTTCATATGACACCGCTAGAAAATAACTGCCGTTCAAACCGAAAAGATCCAAAACATTTCCCTAAAGACTTTCAGGAAAATACATTACACAGTTATCATGCCTATCCACTTTATCGTCGTCGAAATAATGGTTTTACATTTACAAAGTCTAATGTTGAATAAGATAATCGTTCAGGAGTATCATATTCCTCCTTCCTTTCAATCAAATATGAAGGTCATTGTAATGTAGAGATATGCCCATCTGTAAAATCGGTTAAATATAATTAGCAAATAAATTCATAAAGATCATGGTCCGGTGACAGTCAATATTGGTGGACAAACCAATGCCCAACAAACACCCAGAGATGAAACTGAAAATTAAATCAATGGCCGCTATGTATCCTCATCAGAGACAGTCTGGAGGGTTTTATGGTTCAAATTACATGGTTTATATCCTGCAGTCCAACACCTTACAATTCATTTATTC
>NC_043010.1:38948879-38958879 GCF_006345805.1 Octopus sinensis
TATCGCCGGGTTAAATATCTTAAAGCTTACTTGAATATAATTATTGAGTCCATATGTCAGTGGGGTCGCATATGCTTTGACATTGTCAGCCACGGCTTCCAAATTTTATAAACAATAATAATTTAATGATATGGTACATCACCACACGTTTTGGTGAGAGTGCTGTAACCATCCAACGATATATTACTGAATATTTATTGTATAGATACCTCATGGAGGTATATGAAAGGTAGAGTTCATTTCCAGTATGATCTGAACCTAAAGTATTAATGAGAGGTTGCTAAAAGCAACAAGAATATTTAATTTTTCTGTCTCGGTCACAAAATCTTCCTGCTATCCACCACTCTGTTTATGTTTTGAAAGAATAATGGTGTGATTAACAAGATAAATGCAATCAACCGAAAAAATATAAAAACGAAAAACAAAACGCAGACGTCAACAGCAACAACATCAAAAGCAAATGTTTAAAAATCAGACAAAAATCTCGAACAAAATGAAAGAAAAAAAGGGGAAAAATAGTAAAATTATTCGGAAAAAATGTTTTCATAACAACACAAACCTATCAAACAAAAATATCTTGAAAAAATTTCCAAGCTGAGATACGTGAGACAATAAACAATTAAAGCTGAAGCAAACATTAGAAAAAGTCTAAAAGGTTTCTTATTGGTTAACTAGATCTGACAATGATTTATTTGATTAAAAAAAATATTAGTAGTTATTTGTTATTTGTTATAAACAATTTTTATCTTTAATTAGACGTTCAAGTATCAGAAATATCGGTTTTCCTCTCCTCTTAATGTATGATAGTGTTTATGTTGTTGAAGGGGAAATTGAATAAATATAAAGAAAAATTAACGATGATGAGGAGGATAATGACAACAACAATGGCGATGAGATGATAAAAAATACGATTTGTTACATGGCGTTACACTTATTTTTTTTCTTTTTGGAAGGAAACATTTAATTATACCATTCGCAATAATTAATTGGTGCCAATTGGTACTATTGGGGCCTATGTAATTGACTGATAAATTAGATATCGGTGGGATTTATCCCACAACAATTTTGCTAAAATACTCTATATGAATAATTGACAGAGTCACTCGAACTGCCAGGGATTGCAACTGCCATTGTCTAAAATTAAGTTAATCATTCAAAATTTGGAAGGGCATTTAAAAATAATGTAGTTCTAAATAAACTACTTTTAGAAAGAGAACCTTGGACGGGATAGCCACGTGATAGCCACGTGATAGCCACAGGATAGAATGTTTGATGTTCCATGACTGTATTGATGACCCATGACTGTATTATGGATAAATAACAGCAAGAGCAACACAGCAAGAACAACGCGATCACTAACACTAACAAAATTAGCAACAATACCAGCATCGCCAGTAATAAGAAACAAATGAAAGAATAACAAAAAAAAAAAAGATTAAAATCACCCGCAGCACCGTCAACAGCTTCAAACAACAAAGAGAAACAGCAACACCAGCATCAATGTAGGCAACCGAACTTTGGAAGCACTCCGTCGGTTACGACGATGAGGGTTCCGGTTGATCCGAATCAACGGAACAGCCTACTCGTGAAATTAATGTGTAAGTGGCTGAGCACTCCACAGACACGTGTACCCTTAACGTAGTTCTCGGGGATATTCAACGTGACACAGAGAGTGACAAGGCCGGCCCTTCGAAATACAGGTACAACAGAAACAGGAAGTAAGAGTGAGAGAAAGTTGTGGTGAAAGAGTACAGCAGGGATCACTACCATCCCTGCCGGAGCCTCGTGGAGCTTTAGATGTTTTCGCTCAATAAACACTCACAACGCCCGGTCTGGGAATCGAAACCGCGATCCTACGACCGCGAGTCCGCTGCCCTAACCACTGGGCCATTGCGCCTCCACAGGCAACCGAACTATAATGACAATAAACAGAATTTCAAAGAAATTTTGTTGTGCAAAAAAGATCGCTGGAGTCGGAGAAATGTAAGATTTTGTGGAACTTTTCTATTCAAACGGACAAGAAATTAGAAAACGATCGACTAGAAATAACGACAATGTGAATTGTTGAGAAGAATAGTGGTATGAGCACTTGGGTATGCGAAAGTACTTGGGAATACTGGAGTCGGAGAAATGTAAGATTTTGTGGAACTTTTCTATTCAAACGGACAAGAAATTAGAAAATGATCGACTAGAAATAACGACTATAGACAAGGGAAACAGAAGTCGTTTACTTACCGACCCATCAAGCCCGTTTGATTCAAGGATCGCAAAGAAAGAGGAAGAAAGAATATACAATCCTTTAAAGTTTGGAGCATACCAACAGTAAAGGTCGTACCTATGGTAATTGGTGCGTTGAGAGCAGTAAGCCAAGATATAGACATATGACTGGAGGAGATTGTAATAAGATGCCCGGTAGAGCTCCTACAGAAAGTTTGTCTCTTAGAGACAGCAAGAATTATCAAGAGAATTCTTAGCACTTGAAAGACTTCTGAAAACTTGTGCGTACCGAAGGTTACAAGTAGTAACCCTCTATTCACATAATTCTTACCAGGATTAAGACCGAACCTGTGCCAAACCAAAATAATAATAATCCTTTCTGTTAAAGCACAAGGCCTGAATCTTTGGGGGAGGGGATTAACCATATACATCAACCCCCAGTGTTTAACTGGTATTTCATTCATCGACCCCGAAAGGATGAAATACAAAGTCGATCTCCGCGGGACTTGACCTCAGAAACGTGAAGACCGACAAAATACAGCTAAGCATCTAACCTAGCGTGCTAACATTTCTGCCACCTTGCCACCTTTGATAATAATAATAATAATAAAAATAATAATAATAATATTCCTTCCTAATCTATGCACAAGGCCCGATTTTTTTGGCGTGGGGTGGGGGTCGTCGATTAGATCGACCCCTGTACACAACTGGTGCTTAATTTATCCCTGAAAGGATAAAAGGCAAAGTCGGATTTTGAACTCAGAACGTGAAGACGGACGAAATATGCCTGGCGTGCAAACGATTCTCCTAGCTTGATAATAATACTAATACTACTACTACTACTACTACTACTACTACTACTACTACTACTACTACTACTACTACTACTACTACTACTACTACTACTAATAATAATAATAATAAATGCCCTCATGCAGTACCAGGCAGTGGCTCTCATGGCTTCTGATCTTAAATGATTGGAAGTGTTATCATGTACATTGTTTTGTCTTGGTATAAAAGATGGGCTACAGCAAATATTCTGCTCAATACCACAGATTTGCTTGTCAGTTGTTTGACCTTAACCAGTTGAGCATGTCCTTTAGTGGCTGACGATATGTGCATCTCTGATCACGAACAGAAGTAGTGGGGGAGCATCATAGCCATGTGTTGAGAGGGATTCTTTGGGGTTTCAATGATTCACCTCTGGAAACATGGGTGTTTCATTCAACATCCTTAAACAACCCTTATTCAGGGACCTTTTGAGCGGGATGGGTTACTCGATCTGAAGAAAATTCTAACTGGGCCCCACCTGCAAGGTCATGTGCTGTTTATCTTGATATGAGATCACCATGTCGCGCACATATGGTTGTGATGCATGTGCCTGGTGTACCCTTATCAGACGGGTAGTCATGATGGGTATACTGGGCTTCGTATATTTTACCCCAGTGTCACTTTGATGGCATGCTCTGCTCGCTCACTCAATAATAATAATAATAATAATAATAATAATAATAATGATAATAATAATAATAGTAATAATGGTAACATATAATGTATAGAAAAATCAAACACTACTCTAAGAGTGAGTAACATCAAAGAGATATCTATAAAAAGTTAAATCCAGTGCAGTTACACGTCGTCACGTGGACAGCCAATAACTTACTAACTTAAACTACGCCTACACGAAGAAAATGAAGCTACCATGAAACCCCTCCAAGAAATATAGTAATACTGTTATCTGACCGAAAATTTCAATTTCAAAAGAAAAAAAAGTAGTTTTATAAAACAGCGTATACTCACGTATAATCTTTAGTATAAATAATATATTAGTTATTTAAATAGAGAACAAAAAAGTCATTAATTCGATTGTTGAAATTAGAAGACATACGTCGGTGACTTGGATCCATGTTTTGAGCCGGAAGAAATATAGATACTATTTGAACATATCTTCGTATTTATCTATCAATTAATTGTCTTTGTCAAATAACAAGCATGATCGTTCACAACATATATGTTTGTATGTATGTATGTATGTATGTATGTATGTATGTATGTATGTATGTATGTATGTATGTATGTATGTATGTATGTAAGTATGTATGTATGTATGTATGTATGTATGTATGTATGTATATATGTATGTATGTACGTACGTACGTACGTACGTATGTATGTATGTATGTATGTATACATGTGTGCGCGTGTGTGTGTGTATACACGTGTGCACATACACATATCTATATATAATTCGTATATAAATATATATTATAGATATATTGATGATTGTTGGTGCGTTGTATTTGACGCCTGGAAGCTGGAAACGGTAGGTTAAATAAATAAGTAAAAATACCAACTACAATCTAATCATATAAATATATCTAAATACATTGCATATACATATATATTTTCTTTTATTTGGATACGCAAAATATATAAACATATATATGTATGACTGTATGTATGTATGTATGTATGTATGTATGTATGTATGTATGTATGTGCAGATTTGTATGGTTTATGTATGTATTCTCATGCATATAGTTGCATTTCTAGACGTGCTCATATATATTTAAATGATAAACTTCTGGAAAGTTTTACAGTTCCAGTGATTGATTGGATGTGTAGTCTTCGAATTTGCTTTCTCCTTTCTAGTTTTGGGAAACTTAATTTCGCATTAGGCATTGTGTTTTATATCCCAGAGCCCTAATTATTATAGGTATAAAACTGAACTTATAATGTGGTTAAACCGAAAACAAGCACACATAATTTCCACATAAACAGTAACATAGACCACATCTACCTAAAGCGAAAACAAGGCAGCAGAAGCTTAAAATCGATCCAAAATGATTTTGAATGTTGAATCATATCCCTTTAAATTCAGCCGAGATCGACTTTACCTTTCATCCTCTCTGGGTCGATAAATGAAGTACCAGTTGCGTTCTCGGGTCGATCTAATCTTCTGGCCCACTCCTCAAAAATTTGGGGTCGTGTGCCTAGAGTAGAAAAGAATATATTTTTACTACCAAGTGTCGAAGTGGAAGCCTTGACCAAGTTTGCATACATGAGGCTGATAACACTGGATGGCAGCTTCTGAGCAATACTCTTTGATAACCTAGAATACATGCCCAAAGAAGTTGCACGACTCTACCGCAATGTATCATCAGATGAAAGGATGAGCCTATAAGAGCATAATACTATGCATGGATATGTTAGTAGAAAGCTCTGAGACGATAGTAACATCATCTCAATTCATTATGGACCAATAACCGGATTACTACCTCCCACTCTGAAGTGTATCCGTTTGCAATCTAGGAACAAGAAATATCAACCAAGTACCTGATGCATAAAAGGGACAGAGATGCAGGAAAAGCAGTAAAATGTGACAACTGATGCAGAATTTGTGGGGCTTCAAACTGAAGATATCACCCATATCATAAGCCTATTATATATAACTTTGTATGAACATTGATACATGTAGATATGGATAGACAAGTACTGGTGTTATCTGTAAATACGAAAATGCCTAAGAGTGGATACTATAAAGATTGCACAGCATTATAGCTGTTTCAGTGGGAAAATATTTCCGTTGAACACATTGGTTTTCATTGAACGAACTCACGCACAGAAGCAAACATTCACACGGACATACTCATGCGGACATACACACAGATTTGCAAACAGTCACAGCACACGACACATTGTAATTTGGATTAAGTGTAAGAGAATCATTTAAGCTGCAGAGGTGAAATCGGTGTGAAAACAGCTTATTGGTTTCTGAAGTAAAGTGAAAAATGATTAGAACATTTCTTACCGATTCGTTTCGGAATAGTTGCACGGCTTCATAAATGAAGTGTTATTATACTGTCAGAATTATGAACCAACATAAATATACATACGTGGTCTGATCAATAAGTGTTCGGACTGTTGCTATAGTAACGAAGCTATAGCACACAGAGTGAAGCCGTTTGGCATCACAGACTGACCTTGAGCTGTGCTGTGTATGCGCACTATGTTTTAATGTTCTAGCTCACTTCCGCGGCTTCGTTACTATGACACAGTACATGCATACATACATACATACATACATATATATATATATATATATATATTATATATATATATATTAATATATATATTATATATATATATATATATATTTTATATATATATATATATATATATATAAAATATTATTAGAGACAGAACCACTATTTTGCAAAACAAACAAGGAAAGACTTAATCAATACATAAGATTTTAATAAATAGTCAAAAAAACCGCCACTACAATTGTTTCTTGTCTTGATCGACAATCTTCAGGTGGACTTCCAATAAGTCAGTTTCAAATTATGTATAATTTGAAACTGACTTATTGAAAGTCCACCTGAAGATTGTCGATCAAGACAAGAAACAATTGTAGTGGCGGTTTTTTTTGACTATTTATTAAAATTTTAGGTATTTATTAAGTCTTTCCTTGTTTGTTTTGCAAAATAGTGGTTTTGTCTCTAATAATATTTATAATATTTTACTATAAAATTGGATTTAATCCTAAATCTGATTTTTTCCCTGTAAATTTGGATTTATTCCCTAATATTATTATTATTATTATTATATATATATATATATATATATATATATATATATATAATATATATTATATATATATATATATATATATATATATATATGTATGTATATATATATATATATAATATATATATATATGTGTGTGTATATATATATATATATATATACATGTATAGCTATATAAATGTATACACATACATACATACATACGTACATACATACATACATACATATATACATACATACACATATATATATGTGTGTGTGTGCGTATGTATATTGAGATCGGGTTAGATTTTTATACATGTACAGTATACACTTTCTGTTTAAAGAATACAATTTTTTTTTAACATAACGAACAACTAGATATTTTCCAATATGAAATAACGTAACAAATTTTTTTTCACATTGCAAATGTGTACGTATGATAATCTTCCTGACAATATATTAGTCTGGCATACATACCGCGCACACAAACGAAAAATAAATATAGGGAGGAGACAAAATATCTCCTGTCACTTTGGTTTTCGCATGAGAAACGCTTTAGTAAATATATTTAGTGCATACATTTATGTGTATGCTTCAGCGCGACATATTCTTAATTCAAGGGAAAATCCTAGTGTACTTGTATATACACACATACATACATACATACATACATACATACATACATACATACATACATACATACATACATATATATATATATATATATATATATATATATATGGGTGGGTGGGTGTGTTTGCGTGTTTTCGAGGGGGTACTGGAAAGTTCCTGTCTTTAAGGGTGCCGCGAAAGGTCTCGCTGGATGTCTAAACCTCGGTGTTCTTTTACAGGGCTTGAAAAACTGAAGGACCCTTGCAATATGTGAGTGAATCTGAGAGGAGAATATACTCTTTTACTCTTTAACTTGTTTCAGTCATTTGACTATGGCCATGTTGGAACACCGCCTTACTCGAGCAAATCGACCCCAGGACTTATTCTTTGTAAGCCCAGTACATATTCTATCGGACTTTTTTAACCGAACCGCTAGGTTACGGGGACGTAATCACACCAGCATCTGAAGTAGAGGTAGGCTGGATTGTAGCCACACTTCTATGCAAGAGGGAGGACAAGATACAACTGATCGAAATTACAAGAGACGGGCTAACAAGTCCAGTCTGTTATATAATTTGAGTATTGTTATCACTAGCGATATCAAGATATAACTTTGTATTTTGTATTTTATGTGATTGATTGATTGATTGATTCTAGTTTCAGCTTATGAGCTGTGGCCATGCTGGGGCACCGCCATTTGGCGTTGCTACTTGGTTTCACTTCATGGAGGCTTTCTAGCAACTGCTATTTGGTGCATGAGAGAGTTCGATGCAGCTGCCCTCATCTGCCCCTCCTGCTGTGAAGTTGGTTCATCTGGGACACCTGACAGGAAGAGATCCAGCTTCATTTTAAAGACATCTGTATCCACCCCATGCAGGTCTCTCAGGTTCTTCGGGAGGATATTGAAGAGCTGTGGGCCTCGGAAGCCCAGGCTATCACAGAATCTTGTCCTACATCTTGATGGCAGGTTTGGAGTCCTAGGCACCACGCAGTGGCGCCCAGTTCTGGCATTTGCGTAACTCTCGATGCCAAAGTTCAGGACACTTCCCTCCAGGATCTTCCAGATGTATATTATGGCATATCTTCCCGCCTACGCTCCAGGGAATATAATTTTAATCTCTTGAGTCTTTCCCAGTAGCTTACATTCTGCATAGAGGCTATCTTCTTTGTGTAGCTTCGTTGGATCGCCTCAAGTTCTGTGATCAACTTGACACTGGATGGTGACCATAGCTGAGAGCAATAGTCAAAGTGGCTTCGGACAAGTGTCTTCCAGAGGACCATCATGGTTTCTTGTTCTCTTGTTCTAAAGGTTCTAAGAATCCATCCAGCCAGCCGTCTACATTTCATTGTCAGTTTAGCAACATGTACATGAAAGGTCGCGTCATCACTCATGTGAATACCCAGGTCACGCACTGATTGTTCCTCTGGGATTGCAATCCCTCCGGGTCCAGTGTATTCATTGGGTATTGCATTCAGTTTTGCATGCTGATAGTATAAGCTTGAAACTTTCCAGCATTGAACTGCATGCTATTCTTTTCAGCCCACTTGTATATTTCGTCAGCTCACATTGCAGGTGTTTAGTGTCCTCAGGGTTCTGTATTGCCTGTGAAACTTTTGTATCATCTGCATAACTTGTGATCGTGGCTCTCTGCGTGGCTGAGGGCATGTCTGAGAGGGCCATTATGAACAGTAGTGGTCCCAGAACAGTGCCCTGCGGAACACCGCTCACTATTTGTGTGTTAATGGAGGTGGCCCCATTGGCTACTACCACCTGACTTCTATCCTTCAGAAAGTCATGAAGCCATTCTCCCAGTTTTCCAACTATGTTGAGATCACGCAGTTTGTGACATATCATTCCATGATCGACTTTATCAAAGGCCTTTGCAAAGTCGAGATATATCACTTCCACATTTGAGTGGTTGAGCAGCCGTTTCAGCACCCAGTCATAGTGTTGTAGGAGCTTGTTAAACAGCTTCACCCTGGTCGGAAACCATGTTGGGTGTCGGGCAGCAAGTCATTCTCTTCAAGGAAGGTGATCAGCTTCCTTCTGACTATTCGTTCCATGACCTTGCTGATGTGTGAGGTCAGAGAGATAGGTCTATAGTTTTCTTGGCTTCCGCTCTGCTACCTCCTTTATGAATGGGGCATATTTTACCTTCCTTCAGTTTTCCTGGAAGTTTGCCAGCTGCAAGGAAGCTCTGAAAGAGGAACTGCAGTGGTCTTGCTAGGGCTCTCTTACATGCTTTTAGGAGGATTGCCGGGAATCCATCGGGGCCAGTAGCTGAGTCTGTTTTCATTTCATCTATAGCCTTGGTTACATCGTCTTCCTTTATATCGATGTAATCTATCGTCGCCGCCTCTGATTTTATATCTGCAGTGGTAAAAAAGTCAGTTGGATTGGTGATTTGGAGATGCCCAAGGGGTGGAGTGAAAACACTCTTGAATTGCTCATTCAGTATTTCACTTACCCTCATTGGTTTTCCTGTAAGTGTGCCATCCTTTTCGAGGAGTGGCCCTATTCTACAGTGCACTGTAGCTGTTTCTTTGGCATACCTGTAGAAAGCTCTGGGGTTAGATTTTATGTTTTCTATAGCCCAGG
>NC_043010.1:38961379-38963879 GCF_006345805.1 Octopus sinensis
CTGGGTCAATTCTGAACTTCAACGCAATGTAATCAATAAATGATATAATACTAAAATTATGTAAGCCCATCCAGTCAAACTTTAATTTCGTTTATATATTGCTGGCCTTATGAAAATATCAAAAATGAATATTTAATAAGTGTATCAGTTACATGACAGAACAGAAAAATAACAAATGTCATAGATTGTTTTAAATATTCTTTATATTTTCCTGTAAGCCATCCACACATACGCACACCCTACTGACACAAACATCCATACAAATAACAGTGTTTTACACATACACACTTATACTCATACACATACATACACACTTATATATATATATATATATATATATATATATAAGTGAATAATATATGAAAGTGTGTGTGTGTGTGTGTGTGTGTATGAATAAATGTAATGAGAAGCAAGTTAGGCAAGTCGATTTACACAAAATATTATAAAGAGTTGATGCAACAAATGTACATGTTTATGGATAAATGATAACAGGAGTTAAATTGGTAGAGTTTTACGAATACAATAAACTGTTTCTGGGGGTGTGGTGGTCCGGAATAGTGATAGTTATTAAGATCTATTATCGGATAATACCACCTCCGCCTTCAGGGGAGAATTATATATAATTATATATTACATTTGAATTGTTGACAGGGTTGATTTTACAGATGGAATGAGTTTGTGGGGTGCTAAGTGTGTTAGGAAGGGGAGTTGGGAGTGTTTTGATAGAAGGTTGTGGGAGAAGAAAACGGATTTCAGGGTTAGGGTTAACAATGAAGCTACTGATAGTAGTAGAGGTGGAAGTTGGGAGGAAAGGTGGTTTAGGATGTATGTGAGTGATGACCGTTCTGATAGTCAGTCTGAATGCTATGAAATTAAAGGTTGAGAAATTGAAAAGGGCTTGTTATTAATTAGGGAAAATGAGTTGAGTGGTTCAGTAGCTAAGTTGGGGAGGAGATGATCAAATGTTGTTAGTGGGACAAAGGAATTTGGTCGGTATTAGAGGGGGTGTTGTGGTAAAGGAAGTTGTATGAAATTGAATGGAGAGGTATAGCTAGGGAGGGAGTAGAGATAGATTGGTTAGTTTTCAGAGTGGGTTTTTGTTAAGTACTCTTTGTAGTTGGGAGGCTAAGAGGAAAGTGGAAGTTGCTGATTTGAAGATTTAGAAGAAATTTGAAATATGTGTATGGGAAGGAATAATTAGTAGGTTGCAAGGTTAAAATTTGTTTTAGATTACCTCCTTGGGGTATGGAAACTTATTATAAGATTATATAGATTTAACGAAGTGCGTGGAAGTTGAGTAATATCTGTGTTTACATGAACAAATAACATCAGAAAATCTATCAAGCAACGAGTTGTAAAGGCGAAGAATGTTTAATGATTCATTTAGACATAATTTACACTTATCAATATTTGCACTGTATGGGGGAGCTTCACTTACCATGGACCAGGATAGGGTATATGGAATATTTTGCGCGTTGAGGTTGTGTATTTACGTTGCTAAGGAGGCAGATGGTTTAGAGCTTCGACTAGTGAAAGAGGTCATATGTGCACGATAGCGGCGCTTGAAAATTACAGGGACACCGATATATGCTCTTGCTTAGTGAGAGTGAGTAGTTATAACACGGCACTTTTAGATAACATTTTTGTGCCGGCATGAGCTTGCAAGAGGGCATAATTTAGATACGCGACAGTTGCTAGGTTTTTTGTTTACCTGCTCCGTAGTTAGGGTCTAGTGCTAATGAGGAATCTACGGACACTAATTCAACTCCGCATAAATACTACCCATTCTTTAACAAATCATATGTTAAAATCTACTCCACGGCACCTAATTTAAAATCCATAATCGCCTCCTCGAACAAATGCAAACTCTAACACCAATCATCTGAACACCTAAACTCTCATATTCAACCCCATGTCACTCCACATACTAGCAAAGACGCAATCCTTAATACCCCACCTCAATTGAATAATACTAAACTCAAGCCAACATTCCACAATCTCACCTACGTAAAAAAAACAAATACTAGCTACAATACCACCTCCCAATCCAATTCAAGTACAAATTACACTTCAGGTTCTCCCCCACTAATAATAAACCAGCCAAGTGCAACTGAAACGGAGGCTGTGTTATCCTATAATCACCGTGATCACCGTGACCGACCAGGCTAACAAATGTTCTTTTAGCTATCAAATGACGCCACCCCGCTGGCTAAGCGAGCAGCCCAACAGAAGAAAGTTGTGGCGAAAGAGTACAGCAGCGATCGCCACCACTCCCTGCCCGAGCGTATGTACGTGTGTTGTCCTTCACACCGCTTGAGAAACGGTGTTGGTGCGTTTACGTTCTGTAAATTAACGGTTCGGCAAAAAACAAAATAGAATTGGAAACAGGCTTAAAAACAAATTTTAAAAAGTATTGGGGTCGATCCATTCGACTAAAATTTTTCAATGCGATGCCCCAGCATGGCCACAGCCTAATGACCGAAGCAAGTAATAAATATAT
>NC_043010.1:38966379-38981379 GCF_006345805.1 Octopus sinensis
TTTGGCTGTGGGTCCGATTCCCATTTGCGAAACCTTGGGAAGGAACTTGTTTTATCTCAATGTTTCCTTTGTCCAATATTTTGCTGTTGGAAAGGCGGTGAGCTGGCAGAAACTTCGGGTTTATTTATTTATGTTCGTACCATTTCTATCATCATCATCGTCGTCGTCGGCATAATAATAATAATAACAATCATAATAATAACAACAACAACAACAGCAACAACAACAACAGCAACAAGAACAACAACAACAACAACAACAATAATAATAATAATAATAATAATAATAATAATAATAATAATAATAATAATAATAGTAATAATAATAATAATAATAATAATAATAGATGCCCTGATGCAGTACCTGACGGTGGCCCTCGTGGCTTCTGATCTTAACTGATTGGAAGTGTTATCATGTACGTTGTTTTGTCTTGGTATAAAAGATGGGCTACCACAAACCTTTTGCTAAATACCACAGAATTGCTTGCCAGTTGTTTGACCGTAACCAGTTGATCATGTCCCTTAGTGGCTGACGATATGTACATCTCTGATCACGAGCAGAAGTAGTGGGGGGGGGGGCATTACAGCCATGTGTTGAGAGGGATTTTTAGAGGTTTGGATAATTCCCCTTTGGAAACATGGGTGTTCGTTCGACATTCTTAAAAAAATCTTATTCATGGACATTTTGAGCGGGATGGGTTACTCGAGCACAAGAAAATTCTAACTGGGCCCCACCTGCAAGGTCGTGTGCTATTTATCTTGATAGGAGATCACCATGTCGCGCACATATGGTTGTGATGCATGTGTCTAGTGTACCGTTATCAGACGGGTAGTCATGATGGACATAGTGGGCTTCGTATATTTTACCACAGTGTCACTTTGATGGCATGCACTGCTCTCTCACTCAATAATAATAATAATAATAATAATAATAATAATAATAATAATAATAATGATGATAATAATAATGGGAAGCACTCCGTCGGTTACGACGATGAGGGTTCCGGTTGATCCGAATCAACGGAACAGCCTGCTCGTGAAATTAACGTGTAAGTGGCTGAGCACTCCACAGACACGTGCACCCTTAACGTAGTTCTCGGGGATATTCAGCGTGACACAGAGAGTGACAAGGCCGGCCCCTTGAAATACAGGTACAACAGAAACAGGAAGTAAGAGTGAGAGAAAGTTGTGGTGAAAGAGTACAGCAAGGATCACCACCATCCCCTGCCGGAGCCTCGTGGAGCTTTTTAGGTGTTTTCGCTCAATAAACACTCACAACGCCCGGTCTGGGAATCGAAACCGCGATCCTATGACCGCGAATCCGCTGCCCTAACCACTGGGCCATTGCGCCTCCACTGATAATAATAATAATAATAATAATAATAATAATAATAATAATAATAATAATAATAACAATAATAATAACAATAATAATAATAATAATATTGATGATTTTGCTACATCTGTTCTTCTAATCCCTCACATTATCATTATATCTATTTATTGCATTTCATAATTTTAACCTTTCATGTGCATTAGTATGAACATCCACCACCTCGTCATCATCATGTTGGTTATGTTGTTGCTGTTTGTAATGTTGTGGTGGTGTTCTAATGCCAGCTGAGCTTTGATAGCATGAATGTATGATAAACTATCATGAAGTCTCTTATTCCATGTTTCGATATATACAGTATCACGCGCATCATTCTTTTTCCCCAAATGATTTAAATGAGATTTGGCTTTCATTTCCAGATACAATAATGGCTGCAAAGATTCTCCTGTTTAATCGTCATTAGAATATTTGGCTATTATCTGCTGTTAATATGTAACTGTAGTAGCAAAATGGCAGTTAACTTGTTCGGAGAGATATTATGTGTGATAATTCAATATTTTAATCTCTTGCTAATCAATATTTGGGGGTTGTATTCGATCTATGTTTGCAGTCGCCATTTTGTTTGAGAGGTTCATGAAGACGTGTGATATCGCTGACGGAAACTATCATCTCAACGAACGATATCGATCGCAATAGTAACAGTCTTGCTGGTTACATTTATTAAGCGATACTAAAGGAAATGTATTATACTTAATATATCATAAACATGATTATGATGCTTCACTTACTCATTTTGGCATTATATCAAGGAACCCTGCTTGATCACTAGATGCTATTGCTCTGAAGTAGTTCCGACTAAGATTTATATCAGCGATTTCTATGTATACAAATTATGCACACTCAGCACGTTTTCACAAAGTTAGTTTAATCAAACGTCAATTCTGATAATGTAATTAGAGAATTTCAAGTTGTAATCTCGAAAACTAAGGAAGCTTAAGTTTTGAATAAGAGGCTAGTCCATTACAGAATCTTAGCATGTTCATCATTGTTCATAACACGCATTCATCTTTAATTATTCGTATTAATCTATCTTATTTCCTGCTTAATAGAACGATTGCATGTCGGTCAGACCTCACCGCCTCCTTTTACCTTCCTTCTTCCTCTCCAGCTTCCTTATTACATTTCCCTAAAAACAGAATGCCATCTTTCTGCACAAGTGCTTGCTTACAGAGCATATCCATCGCCAAATAATTAGCAATTATAAACTTCTTGTAATGTGATCGATCGCTTATTTCAGGAGAAAAGTTAAGGCACTTCAGCAACAGATAATAGGTTTTAATCGACATATAATGTAAATTGGAGATAGTACTTGAAGTGTTCCTTCTTATGAAGAGAACGTAGAATATTTTATACAGCCGCCGTGTCTATAACTACTTTAAAATATGAAGAGTTTCATTGTCGTCAAAAAGCATTGTGGGTATTCATTACACCAAGGTGATGGTTTCTCGTGGGAATTAATTAATGCGCGACCTAAGTAGTTGTTCTATAAAAGTATCATTGTACTGGTATTTAGTATCATTTGTGAAGATGCAACAATAGGAACCACAGATATTTTGGTCGCTAGTTAGGTTTGCTGGCGACAAACGTGATGGAAATTGCACCAAATCTCTCTCAAATCATATCGTATATTTTTATAAAATGAAAACGACAATATATGATGTATTGCTTCCGATACTAAGAAGTGAATAGCACTAATGGGACGCTTTACTCTTTTACTTGCTTCAGTCATTTGACTGTGGGCATGCTGGAGCACCGCATTTAGTCGAGCAAATCGATCCCAGGACTTATTCTTTGTAAGCCTAGTACTTATTCTATCAGTTTCCTTTGCCGAACCGCTAAGTTACGTAATGATTATAAATGATTAGATCGTACCTGGGGTGAAACAGTATCATTAATAGTGAAATAAAGATAGAAAAGATGTTTTGTTAAGGATTAGTTGTGAGGAAGCCCTGCGATCCATACCTGTCGCAGGGCTTAGAAGTCATCTGATATCAATGAATGTGCCATTTAATTAGAATATCTGTCAGACGAAGTCTGCAGAAATAAAACTGTTTTCGTCGTAACCTTGCCCAAGCGCAATATACGGGTAAATGCCAAACGTTTGATGATTATTAGCAGTGTTCATCAATGGATGACGAGTTTTATTGACTCAAGTAGCAACGGTACGGTGTTGTGACTTCTATACTTTCCAAAGACCATTATGGTGAAATAGCAAATAAATAAATAAATAAATAAATAAATAAATAAATAAATAAATAAATAAATAAAACTAAAATATTTTAATCCTGCATGGATTAAAAGTTGTTCTGTACAGACTCGCAACCTACTGAAAGTGGATTAGTGTACAAAAGACGAGCCCACATTCTCGAAATAGTAGAGTACCCCTATGAGGTCATCTTTTCTGCTAGAAGTAACAAGCTTAATTTTCCACACATCAAATAATGCTGTTTTAATTAAGATATTTGTTAAAGCCTGCTATAGTTTGGAATATACAGAATGACAGTTTAATCGTGTCTAGAAGGACTTTGATTATAGATTTGTTGGCCAGGACTAACCTAGGGCTCAACAAAATGATGTCATATGAGCGAAAGGTGGCTGAATATTCATATGAGCAAAGATATTTCATTTTGTCTCGACCAAGATACCCACAACTGACCAATATATTTCGCTTGGAAAGAAGTACCCTGGATATGATATCTCTGTTGGTTTAAGAAGTTTAACTACCCAGTGTTTTACTGTCTGGCAGTAATAGAGTATTTTCTGTATTGATACTCTCTTTATTTATCCAAAACAAATGATATCTTCAACTTACCAAACTGATATCTACTTGATACAATAAGACAATATGAAATGATTTCTAACTTTAACGCAAGGCCAACGATATCGGCGGAGGGTGCTATGGATTCATTCAAAAGATTTTATTACAAGACTGGTGCTTGTATTATTATTCCGGAGTAACTCTTTTCTTAATCGACTTTGGCGGAAATTGAAATCTGAATGTGAAGCGAAGGAACTAAACAACACAAAGGATTATATCCGATGCTCTCATGATTCCGCCGTCTAATAGCATAAGGGGAAAAAAAGGGAGGAAAATCTAACAAATGATATGATCGAACGAATAACATGTATCTCTGATCCACTCAAATTAACCTTAATCCCCTCAATGCATATTTCCCGTTAAAAATAAGTACGAAAAACCTAAAACCTTGCTATAGAGAAGAAATATTATTTTCTTTTGAAATTGAATTCATATGAAAAATAAAGAAAAAAATATTGTTTCTACTATAAGCAAAGGGTCTTATATTTAGGAGATGAGGTAGTCGATTACATCCACTCCAGTCGTTAATATTATTATTATTATTCTTATTATTATTATTATTATTATTGTTATTGTTATTATTATTATTATTACCATTCTTCTTCTTCTTCTTCTTCTTCTTCTTCTTCTTCTTCTTCTTCTTCTTCTTCTCTTCTTCTTCTTCTTCTATTATTATTATTATTATTATTATATTATTATTATTATTATCATTGCGTTTGCACAACTTCCAACGCTGGAGATGTACTACGGTGTCAGCTGTTCACTACCAGTGAACTAAGGTAACACTTATTTTTCGAGCACCTTCCGGAGTATTCGAGCGGTCCCAAGCAGTGCTGTTTTCTGCAAGTGCCCCACCCTTATTGCAGCCCCTATATGTTCCATGTACTTCTCAAGATTTTTACTCACTGTTCCCAGGGTTCCGATAATTATTAGTACTACTGCTACCTTTTCCATCGACCACAGCTGTTTAACGTTATTGTTAATAATAATAATAATAATAATTATAATTATAATGATAATATTAATAATAATAATAATAATAATAATTATAATGATAATATTAATAATAATAATAATAATAATAATAATAATAATAATATTAATAAGGATAATAATCCTTTCTACTAACGGCGCAAAGCCTGAAGTTTTGGCGGAGGGGAGAAGTCGATCACATTGATCTCAGTACTCAATTGATACTTATTTTTTCAACCCAAAGAACGAAATGGAAAGTCGACTACGACGGGATTTGAAATCAGAACTTAAGGACTGATGAAATGCCGCTAAGCACTTTAACCGGTGTGATTCTGTCAGCTCACCGCCGTTGGGTATAGCTCGCATTCTGCAGGTGAGTATTGTTCTTTTGAATTACAGGAGAAGGCACTACTTGTAACCTTTGGTAATTCGTTATTTCCTGCTTTCAAATTAAGAACTATCTGAGAGTCTTTCATAATAATAAGGATAACAACAACAACAACAACAACAACAACAATAATAATAATAATAATAATAATAACGATGATGATGATGATGATGATAATAGTAGTAATAATAATAATAATAAAGGTTTCATATTTTGGCACAAAGGCAACAAATTCGGGGGCGGGACCGAGGAATTCGATTAAATCGATCCCGGTGCTCAATTTGTACTAATGTTATCCACACCGAAAGAATGAAAGGGAAAATCAACCACGGCAGAACTTGACTCAGAACGCAAAGCTGGACCAAATGCCGCTAGGCTTTTTGTTCAGCGTGTCCAAGATAGTGACAGCTCGCTGACTTAGTAATGCTTCTTATTCATCA
Source organism: Octopus sinensis (assembly GCF_006345805.1). Classification (NCBI taxonomy): domain Eukaryota; kingdom Metazoa; phylum Mollusca; class Cephalopoda; order Octopoda; family Octopodidae; genus Octopus; species Octopus sinensis. The sequence continues at coordinate 38,972,390 of NC_043010.1, forward strand.
TATCCCATTCATACATACAGCATATGATATAAACCTAAGTTTTCGTTTAAGTTAGTAAGAGACGAATCTTCGTTTTTAATTAAATACATATAAGTGTATAATTTTAATTATATATACATATAATTACGTCGAGTTAAATTGGATTAAGATATTTGCTGAAGTAAATGGATTTCTTATATAATACTAGATTAAAATGCATTAAAATCGTGTAAGCATAAAAGTAGATATTACTCTGAAAATGAATAACACTTCAAATATATATTCACATTTCTCTCTCTCTCTTTCTCTCTCGATATATATATATATATATATATATATATATCGAGAGAGAAGAGAGAGAGAGAAATGTGAATATATATTTGAAGTGTTATATATATATATTATATATATATATATATATATGTATGTATTTATCTCTCTTTCTCTTTGATTCTCTCCTTCACCAATCTCTGTCTCTTTATATATATATTTATTACGACAGAGACCACCAGCATATTAGGACTGAGATTGTGTATTTCACGATCTCATGACTGCTATATCATCCGGAAAGATACCTGATTCCTGAAGGTATCGTCTACATATGTGTCTTTCTTTCTTTAGGGAAGTTAGGAATGACAGATTCATTACGTGGGCCATTATATGAAAAAAAAAATTAACAGCGAATAAGGAAACAGAAATCCAGAATAGTAATCATACCAGTGTCTGTGTGCGTCAGTTATCAAATGATTTGGAACAGCGGTAGACAGAATAAATTTAGTTACGACAGAAGAAAATGTCCGACTACATCAGATTACTCTCTTAACTGAAACAAACGAACTCTTTTTATTTTCTTTTTCTACCTCTCTTTCTCATTTTCTTTTCTTTGAGGGTAATTGCGTTCGAAACATCAGATCTCGCATTTTACACATGGTAGCTATACATGCATACATACATACATACATGCATACATACATACATGCATACATACATAGATACATACATACATACATACATACATACATACATACATACATACATACATACATACATACTAAAAGAATAGGATAGATATATATAGGGGGAAAAAAAAGGGTCGGCAATGCCTGATGGTTCCGGGTTCAGTCCCACTGCGTGGCATCTTGGGCAAGTGTCTTCTGCTATAGCCCCGGGCCGACCAATGCCTTGTGAGTGGATTTGGTAGACGGAAACTGAAAGAAGCCTGTATATATATATATAAGTGTGTGTGTATATGTTTGTGTGTCTGTGTTTGTCCCCCTAGCATTGCTTGACAACCGATGCTGGTGTGTTTACGTCCCCGTCACTTAGCGGTTCGGCAAAAGAGACCGATAGAATAAGTACTGGGCTTACAAAGAATAAGTTCCGGGGTCGATTTGCTCGACTAAAGGCGGTGCTCCAGCATGGCCGCAGTCAAATGACTGAAAGAAGTAAAAGAGTAAAAGAGTAAAGAGTATGTATGTATGTATGTATGTATGTATGTATGTATGTATTATGTATGTATGTATGTATGTATGTATGTATGTATCTATCTATCTATCTATATATATATGAATTTATTATATAAATATATAAATATATTTATATGAATATATATATAACTGTAGGAATGATGTGAATATAATTATATCTTTAAATTATGTTTTTCTAAATGCATATAAACCATAAATGTTGTTCTTCGTTGTAAATATATGTATTAATATGAGTATGTGTGTGGTGTGATTATAAATTATGTACACAAACACACACACATACACACACACACACACATATATATATATATATATATAAAGCGATTGATAGATAGACATATCTCATAAGCTATATATATACATACATATATACATATATATACATATATATATATATATATATATATATATATATATATATATATATACATATATGTATATATATATATATATATATATATATATATATATATATATATATATATATATATATATATATATATATATTATATATATATATGCCTACATACAAACATACATACATACATACAACACGCACCAAAAAGAATATTAATTTATTTCCCTGCAGTAACTATATCTTTTGCTGTTACATTTGCTATTGAAGTAAATATAAAATCGATTGAAATAATATTAATCACAAACAACTATTTCATACATTTTCCATCAAGTAGAGGAGACAGTCTTAGGCATTTCGGGGGTTATTTACAGATCGCATCATCGAAACTTGTTACCGTCGTGTTCACTATATTTATTTCCAGAAGCAGTGAAGAAACATCTAAGGAAAATATATACAATATATTATATTTGCAGGCTTATCACATATAGAATTGTGTAGAGGAAAATATATTCGACGTTACCGTCTACACGAAAACTTATTTGAATTTTATTGGTAGAAATATTAAAATGGATGGCATAAGTAACTATTCTCGCGGCACATAGCAAATATATTCACGTCTTTTTATTTCCAATCAACATTATTTAATTACAACTAAAGAATGGCGAAAGTATACTTCTAAAGTTTCATTTCATATGATGAATAACGCGCTAATACATATATAAAGTCTGAAATAGGAAAAAAAAAACGATAAACGTCGCCCTTTTCAAGCCTAGCCAGGCGCATGGGCCTCGTCTCCCGGTTTTTGTGGCGTATGTGTTCCCTCGAGCTGGACGGGACGCCAGTCCATCGCAGCGTTAATCAAGAAACATGAAGCGAGAGTGAGAGAAAGTTGTGGCGAAAGATTACAACAGGAGTCGCCACCACCCCCTGTCGGAGCCTCGTGGAGCTTTTAGGTGTTTTCGCTCAATAAACATAGACAACGCCCGGTCTGGGAATCGAAACCGCTAATCTCGGACCGCGAGTCTGCTGCTCTAACCACTGGGCCATTGCGCCTCCACAAGGTCTGAAATACTAATCTGAAACGCAATATAAGGTGCCGAGCTGGCAGAATAGATAGCGCGACGGTCAAAATTCTCAGCGATAATTATTCTAGTTCGTTACTTTATGAGTTCGAATACCATCAAAATCAGCATTGCCTTCATTGTTTTGGGGTCGATAAAATGAGTATAGTCAAGTCAAGTCATGTCGGTTGATGCGATCGACTTGTTCCCTCCCAACAAATTGATGGTCTTGTAACAAAATTAGAGCAAATTTGTAATACTAGCATAAGAACTTAAATTCAGAGGATAATGTGGTTTAGTTGACTAATTTTATCTTCACTGATGTGTTTTTTTTTTTATATTTAACCGACTTCAGAAGGATTTGTAGAAAATTGGACTCTGATGGGATTTGAATATATGCGTTAAAACTTAATTTCTTTGATGATCATATTCCGCAGACAGAAACCGAGAAACAGGTAAGCTCCGAAACTTCTTTGTTAATGCCTACCAGAAAATCACAAACGACCGTATTTCACTCACAGACTTTGGCAAACCGATCAAAAAGAAAAAAAAGGGAAAATGACCGTCATGTCTGAATTATTAACGGTGATACTATTGAAGGAAGAATGTTGAGGGACAGGTAGAAATGATACTACTATGAGCTAAATTTTTCAGATCTTTACCTTTAAAAATTTCTTGGATGTTACCTTTCTACATCACATTAGATTGTGCTTTAGGTCTTCCTGCGCTGTACAGCTCTTTAGGCGGCAAGCTTGCTCCACTGCGTTTCGTCGGCTGCTATTCTTGGACATCCATTTACGTCTTCATATTTCCATTGCCAATGATTTTGGCCTGACCCTTTTTACCCCTGCCAAGTGGTAACCGAGTCATTACTGTTTTCCATTGCGTTGATTCCATACCTATATTCTAATAATTTAATATTGAGACACGTGGCTACAAGTTTTGCGCAGATTAATAATTTTCATCAACTTGAATGGCGCGCAATATTGTCAATCCCGTCAGAACGGTAGAGAAGTACGACCTGCGAGGTATTTGAACACAAAACACAATAAGCCTAATGCACTCCCGCAAGTTACATTTTTGGCGCTCTAATGGACTGCCTGCTCTCCAAATCAGTTTCAGACATAAACAGAAAGCAGCAATATGAGGGAAGGAGTTAGACGATTCCACTGATCCTGGTATTTCAATCTTGGCGGGAAATCAACTTAGAACGCAAACAATCGGAAGAAATGTCAGAAAGTCATTTTTCCAGCACTCTAAATTCCCAGCTCATACTTCAAAAAACATTTTTTTGTCACCACTTATATATCACTTTCTACATGAATAATGGAATTGTAGATACAATATCCTTATGTATCTCACTTCTATATTCATTCTCTTACTTCACTTTGTATTTCGTATCTTCTTTACAATAATTAATACTCAAACATTTTCTCGCACCGTATCTGATGAAGGGATATATAAAATATCCCTGGAAACAACTGTAAGACCTTTTCTTGATAAATGCAATGAAATCAGATTACTGCCTTGGTGTTTTTATCTCATTCTGTCAATTTATATATATATATATATATATATATATATATAATATATATATATAGAGAGAGAGAGAGAGAGAGAGAGAGAGATTTGAGCACAATGCAAGAGGACTGAGGGGAGAGGTTACACAATTCCATCGAACACAGTACTTGGTTAGTACTTAATTCTATCGTTGTCTTCTGCAGGCATGAAATGCAAAGTTGACCTCGGTGTTTTCATTATGGCAAATGATATTTTTTTTACACTCTATCTAACGAATCTGTCTCCTCACAGCTGTCATATCTGTACAATGAACGCCTAGCATCTATAAAGGTATTGACCTGAGCTTATAAAGGTCTGAAAGCAATAATTCTACTACTCACATAAAAATTTCTCCTTACGTGTCTGTATAAGAAACCATCAATCGCTCTCAGAGTGTGTTTTAAAGTGCATTTGACATTGAATATCAACAAGAGTTTTATTGCTTACATGAAGACAGAAAGGCACCGAAGCTTATTGCTCTCGACCAAACTTAGCGACACCGACAACAATTGCCAGATGAGAAAGAAGACAAATCGAATGAGAAATTTAAAATCTTTGCTCAAAATGCGTTAGTAGATCACCTAGGCACATATTAGATGAGATATACATAATTAAAGACGAAAGGAAAAATGTACGTACAAATATATTCATAGTCGTTCATTTGCATTTAAATATGTGTGTGCGTTGCGTTTATGTGTATGTGTGTGTATCGATATATATATGCATGTATGTATATGCATATATATATATAAAATGTATTCTTATTCATATGTATATGTGTGCGTGTTGCAAAAGATTGTTGCCCCCGGATACTTATAGAATCTTATCCTGATCGGCTTGCTTTTATTTGCATTTTCAGTAATAGAAATTATAAAAAAAATATCATTATTTCAATGTGCGTGAATTAAATACCTATCAGCAAATTGGATAATCAATGTATGAACTACTTACACATAAATAAACTATGTATATGTATATCTATCTATCTATCTATCTATCTATCTATCTATCTATCTATCTATCTATCTATCTATCTATCTATCTATCTATCTATCTATCTATATATATATGTATATATCCATATATATATGTAAACACACATGTATATATATATATATATATATATATATATATATATATATATATATATACATATATATATATATATATAGAGAGAGAGAGAGAGAGAGAGATAGGTAGATACATAGAAATATAATTTGATAGATAGACAGATAGATAAATAAATAGATAGATAGATAAAGAGATAGATAGATAAAGAGATTGATAGATAAAGAGATTGATAGATAGTCATATAAATATTTATGTTTCTATCGAAAAAGCTATATATTTATCTTTTATGCGGAATCACCACCACTGCTGTCACTATTTTTGTATGATTGCAAGAATGTCCATACGATTTTCTCTAAAGTTATCGACGTATCAGGGTGGTTTCCAATAGAACTGATTATCTACTCGGTTAGTGTGTGTAAAGTTTTGCTAAGTACCCTTGAATGGGAAACACTCCACTTAAAGAATTTCCATTGTAAATCGTTAACGTGGTATTCACACGAAGCATGAATGATTCCATGTGTTTACTAAAGCATATATATATATATATATATATATATATACATATATATATATATACAAACGTGTGTGTGAATTGGTGCTTTCAGTTGTGGCCGCCCTAACAGTGTAAAATTAATAACGGAATTTGAGGCAGTTAAGCGGTGTTACCTCAAGAATATTGTATCAGGAGAACTGCTGAGCAGTTGGGAGAGATTGAATGAGCTATGACTCTACTCATTGGAGCGAAGATGGAATGGTTATGCATTGATATACATAAGGAAGATCCTGGAGGGTTTGGCAAGAAACTTTGCCATCAAAGGCTACAACGACCCCCTAATTGGATCTTACCGTTCTATTCCAAAGGTCCCAGTCGTTCCGTCTAGATTTAGAACCATATACTGCCTTAGCTTAGGCTCCAAGATCCCACGGCTATTTAATACTTTGCCAAAACCTCTGAAGGATCTATGTAGAATGGTGGTAGACGTTTCTGTGAAACGACTTGAGCTCGTGCTGTCCACGGTCCCAACTGAACCTTTCTTACGTCAAGAAACTCAAAACAGGGCAGCACTATCGAAGTCCCTCCTACACTTAAAGCCAATCACAAGAGGTTGACCATTGTGAAGGTGATAACAAATACGCTGCCCCAACGCTGATAAAAACACATAGAAAAGAATTAAAAAAAAATATATATATTGATAGACACCCACACGCACGCATACACAGGCACAAGCAATCACACAGTATGACATGTATATGCGTCTGTGTGTCTCTGTGTTAGTGTTTGTGTGTGTATGCGTGCGTGTCGGTATCTATGAATGTTTTTGTATGTGCAACTGTGTGTTTGTGTGAGTGTGCGTGTAAGTGTGTGTGTCTGCGTGCAAATATGTATCCTCTGTGTGAAAAGTCTGGCTGCATACACGTTAGCATATGTCAGGTGCATACAATTGACAACACAGTTAATTAAGATTTATTCAGTGAGTTCTATTCAACACATGTTTACACGTGGAATTTGCAGATTCATTATTAACTTTAAATGGCTCGCAGGCGAGGTGAACAAATTAGTGAGAGAGATAGACTGGCAATAATTGTACGCTACTAGCAAACTAAAGATGGGGTCGCAAATGAAACAGTGAGTGATCTTTGCAATATCTTTCAAGTAGATCGCAATATACCAGCGCGAACTTATAAAAATGCAACTCTTCGTGGAACAATACAGTCAATATATATTTTATCGGATGCAGCCAGACTTTTCACACAAAGAGCACATACTCAAATGTGAACTACTTTGGAAAACTTCGTTTTCAATATTGATGTCGTGTTTACGTACAAACACTTTTCCGAAAGTTTAATTTGAAATATCTTTAATATAAACTATATTTTGCAACCATTCTTACGACTTTCTGAGACTGCAAACTGTCAGAATTGATAGAACGCTGGAAAGAATGCTTAGTGGTATTTCGTCCTTCTTTTTCGGCGAGGTCTCCTTTACTTTTTATCCTTTCAGAAGTTGAAACATTTAGTACCAGTTTGAGCTTTGTGGTCGATGTAATCGACTTATACTCTTCCCGAAACCGCTGGCTATGCACCAGAATTCAGAATTTAGAAACATTATTACCACTTTCTCAGTGACAATAGCCATATGGTCAACACAAATTCAGAATAAAAGAACACATTATAGACAGGAAATGAAGTTATTTCAATAATATAACTGGCTTTATTTATATATTATAGGAAAGAAATAACTTATTTGTTGATAATATAATCGATATTTGAAGACAATATTGATAGGAGAATGAGGAAGAGTCTGCCAGTCGGAGAAAGAAAGAAACGATATAAATATTTGTAGAGAAACTCTTAAAATATGGAAATTATGCAGATGCAAGGGAGTTTGTATAAAAGTCGGGAATATATAACCGAAGTTAAGGAAGACAGCTTAAATGTGAATGCAAAGTAATCCAAACATTAAATCGCTAAAAATATGAAGTCATAAGGAATTGAAACAGAATGATCTACAAACCCTTGGAGTTGTCTAAGGTAGGTTGGACTGTATATATATATATGAATATATATATATATATATAATATATATATATATATATATATATATATATAGATATAGATATATGTAAACATAGTAAAAAGTTAATAAAATAAATTATTATTACCGGTGATCTAGCACAAAAGACATGTTAGCGATTAGGCTATATGTTATTCATATATAAGTACATTAAGAAGCAAGTACTAGATCACAAAAAGTGGATAAATTCAATGAAATAGAATCAAAAACGTTTACAAACTCAGCTCATCTTATACTGCAGTTTCGTCTTTTTTAAGCCTTTTAATGTACTTATATATGAATAACATATAGCCTAATCGCTAACATGTCTTTTGTGCTAGATCACCGGTAATAATAATTTATTTTATTACCTTTTTACTATGTTTACATATTTCTCGATAAATTTTGATCGTAGACCCTATACCAGAAACCCCTCTGTTTGTCGGGTATGTTTTGCGTCTGCGCAATGGTCTTAAAAGTTAGAGAATGCAAGTCGCTAGAACCGCACATGTTTCTAACGAAATGTACTTCTAGGATAACAAAGGCTGCTTACTGAAGAGTCTAGCTTTGGCAGATAAATTATATTTACTGCTAAAAAAAAAAGACGAAACTGCAGTATAAGATGAGCCGAGTTTGTAAATGTTTTTGATTTTATTTCATTAAATTTATCCACTTTTTGTGATCTAGTACTTGCTTCTTCTTTTAGAAGCCTTTTAATGTACTTATATATATATATAGATATCCCTTACCTGAACTCTGAGCAGTAGGTATTGCAGCACTGCGAATGCCTAATACATTCATAGTAAGAAGAATATCAAGAAAAGCAAATATTACAGAGGATTTAATTTAATTACAATAGGATATTGTTATACAATAATCTTGCCATCGTTTCGTACATTTCTCTTCTCCGCTTTCTTACT
>NC_043010.1:38988879-38998879 GCF_006345805.1 Octopus sinensis
AGATTCAATTAATTCCTACATTCCAAGGAAATTATTCATCGTTTATTTTATGTTCAGAGAGGTTTACTATTTTAGAGAAAATTAGATCATAAAAAGACATTGGAATTGATTGAATAAAATCACACTAATTAATTTTAATCGTTCAGACTGAATGTACAAAATGTCTTACTTAACATTTGTTTTATTACTTTGATGCATTTTTTCTCAGCGCAGTCCATCTTGTGACGCATACAAGTAGAGCAGGACTGAAATATATGTTCTTGAACGCGAACGTCTGGTTATCATTTGGTTGCATGCTATTAAAAGGAGACAAAATCGAGAAAAGATGTCTGTAGATTTGGAAAATAGACACGACGTTGATAAATTAAATTGAGACAAAAAGGAAGGAAAGTGATAATGTGCGCTTGGTTTCAGAATATAGCTGTCAGTTGAAAGCGAACGGTTCCACAGTGCTGCTATGTATAGAAGACAAACTTGTTAAATAGTGCGAGGACACTGAGAAGGTGAGAATAGAAATTACAGATTAAACTCACTTCATAGGCGTTATTTCATTCAAAGTCTAGACAAGCTTAATATAAGCAAATGAGATGGTATATCTATCTATCTATCTATCTATCTATCTATCTATCTATCTATCTATCTATCTATCTATCTATCCTCTTGTGTGATTGTTTGCCTGTCTATATAATTACCTACCTACCTACATGCATACATACAAACAAATATACATACAACCAATCTATTTATCTCTCTATCTGTCTATCTATCTATATCTATCTATCTATCTATCTATCCATCTACACAGTTATGGCTCAAATATATTACTTTATTACCCACAAGGGGCTAAACATAGAGGGGAAAAACAAGGACAGACAGAGGTATTAAGGCGATTACATCGACCCCAGTGTGTAATTGGTACTTAATTTATGGACCCCGAAAGGATGAAAGGCAAAGTCGACCTCGGCGGAATTTGAACTCAGAACGTAGCGGCAGACGAAATACCGCTAAGCATTTCGCCCGGCGTGCTAACGATTCTGCCGGCTCAAATAGCTGTCACAACTGCAACTCTAAGTGAGTGATAATCCGCATATTACGAAGGAACATTATGTTAGTTTCCCTGGGATTACGGTATGATGTGGCTTATCATGAAATGAATTAACTAGTCCCATTTACTCGCTAAAGTAATGTACCAAACCAAGCATTCGGAAACACTTTCAAGATGTGAGATTTATTCACATCAAGATGGCGTTCCAAGTTTTCAAGCAGGTGAATTGAAGAAAAGGGTTTAGCAGTGCAGCACACTCTCAGTTAAACGGACTTTCCGTCAGTAGATATTTGTTTATGCGGATGCTTAAAAGATAAGTGTAAAATATGATGATTGTTGACGAATTATAAGGGAATGTGCCCTAACACCGAACGAAATCAGACTTGATTGTGATTCCACGCCTTCGAGTTAGCAGTAATGCCTGGGCTAGAATGGTCATCAGGTTGAACAAGTGTTAAAAAATAAATTTAATTCTGTCTAAGTTCTGTTAAATTTTGAAAATCAAATATTTTAAAATAAAAATTGACTTTCTAAACATTCAAATGTGCCTACACATTTGGAGAAACTCAGTGTGTGTGTGTACTTATATATAATATGCATAAACACACACACACATATATATACATACCCCCCACACACACATAAATATATATACATACATACTCACCCACACACATACACACACAGATATATATATATATGTATATATACACACATAAACACACACATAGTATGTATAATTACGCTAATACGTAAATGCATTCATACAAATCTATGAACTTGTATTTATATATAAAATTCTACTCCTTCATAAATGAATTGCTATATAATGAGTCACCACAATATTACTATAGTAACGAATATAAAAATGATAGCCTCAAGACAAAAATGTGTTTGTAGTACTCTTTCCTAAAATTTGAATAGATTACATTGTGGTTGTGTTTACATTTATAGCAAAATTATTTGCTGGCGGTTAGTTGAGAGAAATATGCCAATGTGTAGCAATGAAACAGAACATAAATCATTTGGAAAATTTCGAAAATTAAAAAGACTTAAAATTTCGATTTGTATTCTGGTGAAATACATCTGTCATTAATAATATTATATATACGAGGTTTGATAAAAAAAGTATACAGAGTGAAGAAGCTTGGCATAGAATGATTTTAGGCTGACTATGCGCAATGAATCATAAGGTTCTCGCTTACTTTCATTGTTTAAAGCAGTGCTTGGAAATAAAGTGTGCTGTTGGTTGTTGTTTGTTCCTTCTGGAGCCACACCTGGTTCATAGGGCCGGTTTCCCGGTTTCATTGGCGTATAGGTTCCCCACCTGGACGGGACGCCGGTCCGTCGCAGAGTAAAGTGTGTAGAGTCTGGTCGTTGCATGCATCATGTGAGTACCATTTGTGGGATCTGATTTTTTTTTGGGGGTTGGGGGGAATAAGAGGAATAAATTGCAAGGGGCCAGAGCTGGGAAGTATTGTGATTGTCGGATCCTCGGAAATGTTGTGCTGGGCTCAAAACTGCTACGCAAGCTATAATATGGAGATGCAAATCACTGGATGCATGTGACGACTACATACTACATACTTTACTTCTCAGCACTGTTATAAACACACACTCACACATACGTACATACACACATACACATACATACATACATACATACATACATACATACATACATACATACATACATATATTTATATACTATATATACATATATACAATTGTGTCTGGGGAGAGTCATTCTCTTTTTGAGCCTTATAATGTAGCACACTCACTGGTAAAATTTCTACTTGTTTCTTACTTTTATTTTCCTAAAATTTTCGTTGCGTCTTGCAACCGTTTCAATAGTCTTGACTCTGTCTGTTATTTACACTGTGTTCCTTTTTGTTTGTTTGTACGCATGTGTGTGGGTCAGTGTGTGTGTGTGTGTTGTGTGCCTAAACATGCATGCATGCACGTATGTATGTGTGTATGTATGCATGAATGTGTATGTATATGTTTGTGTGTATGTGTGCATCTGTATGTATATATCTTGTATATTCATGTGCTTGCATGTCTGCGTGTGTGCGTGTGCTTGTATATGTATGCACCTCTGTCTCCTTGTGTGTGCATGTCTGTGTGTGTGTATGTGTTATGCAACCTTGTACCATGTTTGTATGTATGGATGTGCATCTCTATGTGTGGATCCGTATCTCTCTATGCGTTCTTGTGTGGAGTAAAGTGTGTGTGCATATATGGTCATGTGTGTCAGTCTCCATTTGCGTATGTGTGCTTGTCTGTTCTTATAACCTATGTACCTATCCTTCTGTATGTTGATCTGGTTATTTTCATATCTATATGCTTACATACAAAAAAAATAAAATAAAATAAAAAAATACATGTGCATAAACACACACACTAACACCCACCAACACGCACATACATACATCTATCTACATTACTATTCTACTCTACCTGTGTAAACTGTGGGTATGGAGGTATTATATCTACTATATATATTTCCTATTTAGTATCGGGGAGGTTTCATTTATAAGGAAGCAATCCTGTATTTGTTTCAGTGTTGGGTCTTTTGGGTGCTTGGATAACATGTGGATGTCAAGTTGACCCAAGTAGCCTCCATGGTGGTCTATACACACACCACACATACACACGCACACACACACACACACCACACACACACACACACACACACATATGTATGTATGTATATGCGGTATATGCGCGCGAAAACTCACAGATAAGCACATAAATATATGTATATATATATGCATGTATGTATGTATGTATGTACGTTTGTCTGTGTATATATACGTATATACGCGCATATAACGGTGTTTAATATTTTTTGATATCTTGTCATATCAAAGACAACCTTGTTTTTTGTTCATAAATGGAACTAGATTTAAGGAAACGCTGAAATTAATCATGTCGGGTTGCTAATATCGTGTATAACTCGCCGTAGTGGTATAACTCGCCGTAGTGGTCTGGTGTAATTTAGTGAAATAGAAAAAAAAGCAAAATATGGAAATATTTGTTAAACAGGAGAGGTAAGCGTTGTTATGAAGCAACAAAATCGTAAATAGACGGACGAAATGTTGTAAAGCATTAATAATAATGTTTAGAATAAGGCGGCGAGCCTATTCTAAACATCAATAACGATAACCATTTTTACTATAAGCACAAGGCCTAGGGCAATTGGCGGGTAGAGGGTTAGTCGATTACATCTAGCCTACTGTTCAGGTTGTACTTATTCTACTGACCTTGAAAGATGTAATGCAAAGACGACCTCAGCGGAAAACGACCTTATAACGTAAAGACGGACTCTGCTCCGTGGAGTAAAGATGAAAGAGATATGTGTTGAAATATATATGGAAGACCATAGACGGTGTGGTACCAAATTTTGGTACGGTCAGAAATAGCAATCCTGAAGTGGACGTCAGTTCACTGTCCCAAATTTTCCATCCATCCCGGTTAGAGTGAGAATCGTGTACTTGGGATTCAAACGCCCGCAGCTATTTAATATCTTGCCAAATTTTCTGAGAGCTTTACATGGAGTGAGGGCGGTTGTTATTTTAGAAATGGGTTGACCAGCTGCTCTCCAAAAGCCCAAATGAACCCACACCAAGGCAACTCATAGGAGGCAGCAATATCAAACTTCCTCCTTCATCAAAAGCCAATAATTAAAAATGGTCATTGAAAAGGTGATAATACTAGTGGTGGCCCAAAATAGCCACAGTCTTTGGGCCGAAGCGAAGCATATATAAGAAAAACAGAGAATATGCGAATGCGCGCTATTATCGAACAATGAGAACGAGAGTTCAACACTGCATTGGTGGATAAATATTTGGTATTTGTGGATTAACAAGGCAGCCAATGCCTCCACGTGAAGAGATCTTCAGTATTGTTCTTGTGTAATACATAGTAGTGTTCGTAGTCTTTCTTTTGCATGAGAATGCTGATCTAAAATGAAGACGAGCACCAACATTTCCATGTGACACACTTGAGCAATCGTGAAGATCTCAGATGAAACCATTGGTTACCTTGTGAACCAACAAATAAAGTATAACTGAATATATCTACATATATAAATATGTATATGCTTGTATGGCTCTGTCTCTCTGTCGGTCTGTTTCTCTATACACATATATATATACATGTCCATACACATATATATATACAATATATATATATATATATACATATACATATACATACACCACACACAGACATATATATATATATATAATATATATATATGCATCCATAAATGCATATGTATATATGCATAAATATATATATATATATATATATATATATATATATAACATATTCTGATTCTGCCGCAGTAAAAACCAGGAGCATAAAGTTGAAAAGAAACTCAAATACCGTTAAGTATATAGTTCATTATTTCTTATGTTTCATCTGTTATACACATATATACTCACCACTAGCATGAGACTATTGCAATTTAATAACATGGAAACCGGTATATAAAATTCGATAATGCTTATAATAATACTAATACTACTAATTATAAAAGTAGCAATAGTGGTAACACTATCAATAATACTACGATATAAAATTTACTTCTCAAAGAAATTATGTATAGCGAAAACAATTTTAATTTTTCGTGTGTAAATCTAGAGAATTTGAATAATAATAATTATAATAATAATAGTATAATAATAATAATAATAATAATAATAATAATAATAATAATAATAATAATAATAATAATAATAATAACAATAATAATAATAATGTTTCAATGATTGTGCAATAAAATAAAATTGTAAAATACTCTTTGAAGACTAAATTGAGTAAAATAAAATATTCGAAGAAAGATATTTGAAAATACTTCTGTCAAATATTTCTCTGTAATAGTCGGGCATCAATAAATGTTTCGGTTAAAATTGGTCAATTTAATTGCGCCAGAATAATCGCATAATTCACTGAAAATATCGTCAAAGTACAAGATATACCGACTTTTAAAATGAGGAAATCAAAGAGCTACTGGCTTTATATTTTTTTCGCTAGTTAGTGTATGTATGTATGTATGTATGTATATATGTATGTATGTATATATGAAAATCTGTGTATGCCTTTGTATGTACATATATTTGGATATATGTCTGTATATATGCATCACATATACAAGTATATATATTCGTGTAGGTTTCTATATACCAGTATATATATATATATAGATACGCATATACATATGTAGGTTTGTATACATTTAGGTATGTATGCGTGTGTGTATGTGTGAGCATGTATATATGTTTATAGCTATATATTTAATACGTACCTGTGTTTGTGTTTTAAATGCGAGCTTTAAAATTTAAACTTCTATAAACATAAGAAATACGTATATGTATTATACATTAAGTGCGTCGCTCTTAATTATATCAACACCTAATATTTACGTGAATTAGTACATATCTATCTCTCTATCTATCTATCTATCTATCTATCTATCTATCTATCTATCTATCTATCTATCTATCTATCTATCTATCTATCTATCTATCTATCTATCTATCTATCTATCAGTCTAACTATCTATCTATCTATCTATCTATCTATCTATCTATCTATCTATCTATCTATCTATCTATCTATCTATCTATCTATCTATCTATCTGTCTAACTGTCTGTCTGTCTGTCTGTCTGTCTGTGTATCTGTCTATCTATATATATATATAATATATATATATATATATATATATGTGAGTGTGTATATATATATGTGTGCGCGCGTGTATACACATACATATATATGTGTTATATGTGTGCTTATATATATATGTGTGTTGGTGTGCGTATTTCTTTGTATAAATATATATATATATATATATATATATATATATATATATATATATATATACATATATGTTAATATAACGAACGGTTGTTTCTTTTCCCTCTATCTTTCTTCGGTTTCATCTATCCTTTTCCTTACAAGAATATAGGCTCTAATGTTGAGCCTATATTTTTTCCTGGGTGTAAACCAAATTCCCACTCTCTGTTGTTCTTCAATCTCGTTTTTGAGTCTTTATAATTTTGGACAACGTACATACACCTCACACACACACAAACACATACACACAAACACATACACACAGCCACACATATTTATATGTCTATCTAAAGAATTTCGGAGATTATTTGTGTAAGTTACTTATTGAGTCTGAGACACCATGTTTAAACTGAAGCAATTAAATCGTGAAATAACGACATTGTTGATGTAAAATATACAAGAATGTGTTGAATTCAATTTCCGTTTATTACAAGAATTGTTAAAATTTCGTCGCCGAATTGCACTCTGATCGTTATTTATTGTATTTTTGCATTTCCATTACTGTATTCCGAATATGAAATCGTCTGTTGAAACTAATATATTTATATTTTGGAAGAGTTACGCAGCAAGTAAATATGCCCGCACTAGTTGCTGTCGAAATTTTAATTTAGTTAATTGATTTTTTAACGTATTGGGCTACACACCTCAAACGTACTTACTTTTCTTTATTCTCCCTTACTCTATTTTGCTCTCCGTGTCCGATAATTTTATTGGTAAGTGAATATGAATATTTGTGTAAATTTGAGCGCGCGTTTTGTAGTTATTGGCCACAGTTTCGTGTCGGTGAGATATATATGGGAATGGGTTTGGACTTTACTTGTGAGTAATCATCTATAAGTGAGTGTGCATTGCTTTCGTCTGATACTTTTATACATATATATGTATGTGTATGTGTGGTTGCGGGCGTGTGCACATGTTTGTCTGCGTGTTTAAGTGTGTGTGTATGGATGTGCGTGCGATTGTTTACTGGCATATGTATATATATATATGTAGATATATTATATATATATATATATATATTATATATATATATATATATATATATATATAGATATATATATATACATATATATATATATAGATCGCTATGTACTACACACATTGTTTCTCTCCTTGTATCTTTCTGTTTTCCTTTCTGTGGAAGAGCGTAGGCTCGAAACGTAAAAGACTTTCAATTCCCGAGCGTTAAACTAATACATCTGTTTGTTTTCTACACCAGCTGTATTCGTCTTTTGTTTTTTCATGAATCCTCCCTATATATATATATATATATATTTTTTTTTTTTCGACCAGGCTATCAGATGTTGCTACACATCGCTGGTCACAATGCGCTTCGCATTGTTTTAGCCTTCAAATGACGCCACCCCGCTGGCTAAGCGAATATATATGTATGTATGTATAAAGATAGATACATAGATAGATAGATAGACAGATAGATAGATTGATAGATAGATAGATATGGGAATGGGGTTTGTACGAGTGTATGTATCATTGGTATTTACATGTAGTTATATAGATACATATAGACATATATGAGTATAAATATGTCTGATATGGATATAGGTACATGTATTGATTGAAAAATAGACATTTCGCTTTATAAGTACATACCTACATACATATATGTGTGTTGGAGTGAAAACGTGTGTGTGTTTGCGGGTGCGTGCGTGTTAAACAACTTTATTACTGTAAAGTAACTTCAATAATAGCAGGAAAACATTTAATTATAGAGGGACTGTATAATGGAAGTTAAATCGTATTTCTGGAAATCAAAATTTGAGCAGGTAACATGTGGTTTGTAATATGTTACATACTTACCAAGAAAGGTGTTTCATGATTTATTCATAGAAAAAAAAAACAAATCAAAATAACAAAAAGACGTTGGAGATCATGAGTCAGATGGCTTATATCTCGATGGTATGTGAAATAAGTTTTGGTGGGAATAGCAGAAAGAAAAAAAAGTCTCCAAAAAAACATAATATAGAAAATATGTAGGAACAGAGAATGTTTATTGATTATTGGGAAATATTCTGTGAAGAAAGAAGGAATTGACTGATTTCCTTGCCGATTTTAATCTATTGAATGTTAATGTGCCATATGGAGTTTATTTGAAAACAATGTTTTATTACTCTTTCTGTATATATGCATGTTTGTGTGGTTGTGTGTGTGTGTGTATCTGTGAGTCTGTGTGCATGCGCGCGCGTGTGGATATCAGTTTATGAAATAACGACGTACATATATGGCGTTGGCTCGGCTGTGTGGTAAGCAGTGTGTTTCCCAACCACATAGATCCAGTTTCAGTCCAAGTGCGTGGTACGCAAGGAACGTGACTTCTCATCAGGCCGCGCAAAGATTTCTGAGAGGTTTTGGTAGACGGAAAATGAAAGACGCCTGCCGTATGCATATACATATATGTATGTGAATATATATCTATATATCAATGCATGGACTGGCTGTGAGTGAAATAGCTTGCTTACCAGCCACATGGTTCCGGGTTCAGTCCCAAGGCGTGGAATCTTTGGCAACTGTGTTCTACTATAGCCTCGGGCCAACCAAAGCCTTGAATGGATTTGGTAGACGGAAACTGAAATTCGCTCGCCTTATGCATATACATAAATACATACATACATACATACATACATAATATATATTATATATATAATATATTATATATATATATATATATATATATATATATATATATATATATATATATATAATATATTCTAGCAGTATCGCCCGGCGTTACTCGGGTTTGTAAGGGAAATAACTATTTTAGCATTTTAGAGATGTAAAGTATAATAGCCATATCAATATTGTTAACCATAAAGAGGGGGTGTTACTGTAGTTTTTTACGTTCTGAGATTTAATAATAAATTTTTAGAGAGTTACTTCCCTTATATATGCCAAAAATGCATTAAAAATGGGAAAACGTGATTGTAAATTTTTAAAAAATCGTAGACTCATCGTAGACGCGCGCTAATACCCAGAAGGGCTCGATATGAATCACGACTATAAGATACCCGGTTTGGTTAAACTGCACCGCAAAATGTGGGAGTAGTTAGGAATCTAAATCGTAGGAGACAGAC
>NC_043010.1:39003879-39061379 GCF_006345805.1 Octopus sinensis
AACAAACTAACACCGGTTGTCTAGCGAGTTTGGGGAACAAGCACAGACGCACACGCACGCACACGCATAACTATACTACAGGCTTCTTTCAGTTTCTATCTACCAAATCCACTCAGAAGGCTATGGTCGGTCCGAGATTATAGTAGACTATACGCTCTTCCACGGAAAGAAACAAGGAAAGAAGATAAAGAATGTGTAGTGGCCAGCGATGTATCATGGCGAAGGCCGGACAGTCACACAGGAGAGCTAGGGAGAAGGGGAGATAACAAAGTGGTGGTGATCCCAAAGTGAAGGTGCGCGTGCGTATTACAAGAGTTTGCATGTGCGTGTGGAAGAGGGCTGGTGATCTTATATATATATATATATATATATATATGAATGTTTGTGCATGATAAATATATGTCTAAGTGAATACTAATCAATGCTTTTATATTTATGCATATGTGCATAAATGTGTGTATATATGTGTGAACATGAATATAAATGTGCATACGTGCGGAGATATATTGTGTATATATGATGATGTATACGTATGTACAAATGCATGTAAATAATTGTGAACATCTCTGTGTGTGTATATACATATTTATATACGCATATATCTCTGTGTGGTTATGTATATATAAGCGTATATGTATATATGTATGTGTGTATGCGTGTGAAGGCGCATGGCTCAGTGGTTAGAGCGTCGAGCTTACGATCGTGATGTTGAGAGGTCGAATCTCGCACCGAGCTGCGTTTTGTGCTCTTGAGCAAGACACTTTAATTCCTGCTGCTCCATTTCATTCAGCTGTAGAAATGAGTTACGACGTCACAGATGCCAAGCTGTATCGGCCCCTTGCCTTTCTCTTGGATAAAACTGGTGGCATGGAGACTGGAGACCGTTATGCATGGGTGACTGCTGGTCTTCCATAAACAACCTTGCCCGGACTTGTGCTTGGGAAGATAGCTTTCTACGTGTAATCCCATGGTATGTGTCGTGACGAAGGGTCTCAGATGCGTATATATATTTTTACGTGTATGAGAGTATATTTGTAATTATACTGAATTAACAGATAAATATATAATCGTGTGATAGTAAGTAGGAATATAATTTTATATATAAATAAGTTTTTCTCTCTTTTTTATATACAAATTACATAAGTAATTTAATTTATCACCTCATTGATATTGCACTTTATTAATATCATAATTTAATCTTCAGTCTTTAGTTATTTACCTTTCCTTACCCTAATTATATTTATATAATATATATTACTCATTACAAACCTGTTACCCCCACCAAACCTGGACATATACCATTACAAGTCATAAACAGTATCATTCAGTCTGCCTTGATGATTCAGACAACCAACACATAATGTTTCTAAGGGTATATTCTTTCCCTCTCTGAAGAGATTAAGCTCGGAAATATGAATTTATTATTTTTTTATTATACTGTGCTTAATTGAAACCGCTGTAAGATATAATGATCGATTTTTGGTGATAGTAAACTCTTATTAACTTCAATATCTCCATTTTCCCATTCCTCTCTATATATATATAAATATATATTTATGGGATGACCCAATACACACACACATACATATATGTATATATATATATATATATATATATATATATATATATTATATATATATAATATATATATATATATATTACTGAAATGTACTTGCATAGCAAGTGACTTGATTTGAGATTGTGTGCTGATACAAAATCAATTGCAGCGTGAAAGATGTTTATAAGCCATTTAAGAACACACAAAAAAACCGTTAGATTCACTTTAACATTTAAATATAATTTGTGTCAAAATATTTTCTTCGTCGCTTGGAAACCACAACCTGTTATCTGAAAAAAAACCTCAGGCTATATATATATAAATCGGGTCATCCCATAAATAATGTGTTTTTTCAATTGTATGAAGGAGGGGACTGGATAAACTACCTGCGTCAACTTGCTATGGGAATAGGTAGTAATTTTACCTTGTCGTTATTCTTAGTGCAAATTTGGAAGAGTGCAGTTATTTTTTTAAAGGTATTATGGAAGTGACAAAGGAGCATATTCGGCATATTTTTCTCTATGAATTCAATAAAAGCAACACCGCAGCGGAAGGTGCGAGGTATATTAATGCAGTGTATGTGGATCAGACAATAGCGTAAGCCATTATCAACGGTGGTTCCAAATATACATGCAGAGAAGTTTGGATTTAGTCATTCAACCATTCATCGACACCTACATACCGTTGGAAAAGTCTTCAAATTCACCGGTCATTGCCCCATCTGATTATCATTTATTCCGCAGTTTTCAAAATAATTTAGACAAAAAATATGAATTCTGCAGACCATGTCAGAAAAATACTGGAGAAGTACTTTTCGTCACGGACAAGTGAATTTTGGAAGAGAGGGCCTTGCAAGTCTACCAGATAGATGCTAGAGCATTATAGAAGATGAAGAAGAATATGTTTTAGATTTTTAAAAAATTGTTTATCTTAATTCTGAAAAGTAAAAGAAGTATGAAAAAACTGCATTATTTTTTGGGTCTCAGATGTAGGACCAACACTATGTTGTGCGACGCACCTAAGTTTGTATAAGATCAGCAGTTGCTGGGACAAAATATTTCATGCCACTTGGATTGGTTCTTTTCAACTAGTCATTTGATTCTCAGGATTCAGGTGGCAAAACGTGCTGTCTATCTGTCTGTCTTTATGTTTACTTATCTGTCCGTCCATCTTTCCGTCCATCCGTCCGTCCGTCCGTCCGCCTGTCTGTCTGTAAGCAGGCATATAATTATCTTCACCCTGTATCTCAGGCGAAATAAATAAGGTACATTAAAGGTAGACGAGTCTGTAGAGTGCTCAGCCACTTGCACGTTAATTTCACGAGCAAGGTGTTCCATTGATCGTATCAGGCTGGGACCCTGGTCGTCGTAACCGACATAGTGATCCCTATAAAATTGTATCTGTATGTACGCGTGTGAACTTCTATTTGTGAGCATGTGCATCAGTAGATTTGTTTTTGCCAAATAATTCATTATAGAAAGACAGAACTATGCATATTTTACGTAGTATGCACGCCTTGCTTTTACTAAACAACCAGTAACCATATCAATACGAAGAAGCGTGAAAGAAAGACAAATGTATCGTAAAGTAAAGATTCAGAGGTAAATACAAATATAGATAGACAAACAGAGAGACAAAGAGACAGACAGATAGGTAGATAGATAGAGATAGATAGAGAGATAGGGAGAGAGAAAGAGTGCGAGAGAGAGAGGGAGAGATAGAGAGCGAGAGAGAGGAAGACATGAATTAATGTATATGATAGGATTTCTGCATTCTCTGAGTCTAAGTTCATGACCCATGATAGTGGTATTTTTAACCTGCATGACATAACTTTCATTGCAGTCTCGATTCCTGAATGCGACTTTACAAATTAGACATCAACGCAACCATTTTGAAACATCATTTACTTATAATTCTTGGGGTTTCCTCGTTTATCACAATCTGCGAGATATCGTTGATAAAGTTCCAATTAGATGATATTCTAGCGTCAAAGTGAACCTGATTGCAAAACTATCTCACTCAATTTCCTGCGTATTTGCAAATGTCTGATATGACAAAATGGTTGATAGCTATCTGCATTACAGTTACATATTCAAAAGAAGAAGATAGATAAAAATAATCAATACGATAAATATACATACGTATATATATATATAATATATATATATATATATATATATATCTATATATATTATATATATATATATATATTATATATATATATATATTATATATATATGTCTTTACATATAGTTATATGTATAAACATATCGCCTTTGAAGTTTCGTTAGAATCCAAAATATTTCTAATGTCATCAGTGAGATGTGTGTACATATTCAAACTACTTAATATTTAATAACATATCACTGAGACTTCGGGTGAAAGCTTTTCTCACAGATCTTTCATAAATACACGTATTTATGGAATCAGTATAACTCTATGAACTATTCCATTCATTAAGTAACGGTTATTTTGAACTATAATAATACTGTTCGCAAAATAACCAATAAATATTGACTCATTCTTTATTCTCTATAACCTAGTCAACTATCTATAAGTTATCGTAACACATTTTTT
Source organism: Octopus sinensis (assembly GCF_006345805.1). Lineage (NCBI taxonomy): Eukaryota > Metazoa > Mollusca > Cephalopoda > Octopoda > Octopodidae > Octopus > Octopus sinensis. Next base: position 39,008,015 of record NC_043010.1, read on the forward strand.
TGTTTAGTACCTATACCTTCCTTCATCTATCGATGTAATTTTTCTGCAATTTAATCTCACAACCAGCTGTATAATCCCTCAGTGTTTCTTACCGCTGAAATGCTCTTCTCAAGTGAGTATTTGAACCGAAAATTCAAATATATTGTGTAAACGCTTCTCATGGTCAGCATAGAGCAGAACATTACAATACTGCAGTTCATTGCCCATGAAAACCAGGGCCACACAAAGCACCAGACTCACAAGGCATTCTTTCAAATGTGGCTAACAGAAATGAGAGTCTAAAGATTTTATATCTGCTTTTTATTAGAATGACAAAATTTGCTGTATCAGGTTTTGGCTGGTGCTGATCACAACTATGCCAAAAAGTGAGAAGATGGAGGATGATAATCAAACGAAGATGGTGTAGATTGAACAGTCCACCACTAGAGCTTTTACGAGGTGGGAGATACACGTAATATAATGGGGAGTGTAAATCTAGTTTTATAAAAAGTAAATCACTGATGTTACGATGAAGTTCAAATATCAAAAGAGATGCTTTTTTGAAAAGGCGGGAAGTGTGAAATAGATAGATAGCGATAGATAGATAGATAGTGATGTGAAACATCTGATTATATGGGGGACAGGCGTGTTCATAATGGACCAATAACCAATAGAGAGGGTGATGAAATTATACAAGTGAATGATGGAGTGGAGGAAATGTGTTTATACAAGTGTATACATTCATTACACATTGACACACATATATGTAGGTCTTTGTGTATATGCAAAAGAGCTCATTAAAAAATCCCCGTGTGTAAATTAAAATGGAAAATAGAAAAATAGATTAAAAGAGAAAAGGTGACCTAAACATGGAAATCCTCTCATCAACCATGGCCTAGAATCAGCATAGTTTCGGCATATTTAATATCTATGTACTTGAACTTCGATGGTAGTGTTCGTCTGCTTGCGTCAGTGAAAATGAATATCACTAAAGTGATGTAAAGACGAGATATAACTGAGGGTGATAACTGAGATGTAAAACGGGAAACTGGATAAATAACGGGTATAACGCACACACACACACATACACACATCACATACACACATACATACATATTTATCTGTCTACATATAAAAACTCAAAGAATGAAATCTTAAACACATAAGAGACTTCCCCTGCTATCAATCTCTGTCCCTCTTCGCGTTCACTTTACTGTTAAAAATAAAGGAAATAGAAAATATTGATCGTACTGTGTATAATTGTAATTGTAATTTTAATTGTAAATAACTCAGGGCTTTCATTGCGCTTCCTCTCTCACTTTCTCCTCTATCAAAAAAGAAAGCAAATAATCGATCGTATCTATAGTTGGAATAGAACATCGAAACGATGAAAGAAAATGGAAACGGAAACATGGAAATCGCCTTACCAGACATGTAATGTAGGGGCAAGTATGTGTATGTGAATTTTGGTATGTGCATATAATCTATGGGCATTTATCTATAAACCTACATGTACGTACGTAAACCAAAACTCATAAAAACATATAACGATAAAATCTCCCTTTGCTAAACCCTATAACAAACTTATATAGCAATCCCCTAACCTAAACATTCACACACAAAACACCCACGTAAACCACAGACCCAAGACTTATAAACAAACCTATACTAACTTATAAACCTCAATATACCACCAAAAACCACTCCCTCCCCACACAGACAAATTAACACATACATCCCAAATCCTAAATAACAAACCCAAATACACATTCACACACAAACACACACACACGCAAAACACACACACACAACAGATACAATATGTCCCTCACATATACGCATATACATACTCACTAAAACTCGATATATACAACAATATTTACACCCACACTCATACAGATAAATAAATTAATTATACAATAAAAACTCACAAACCAATCTCATATACATAAACACTCTTATGAAAACAACAATAAATACATCGTAATTAACCAGAATATCAAAAATAACATTATGACATAAGGATAAATCAAATACATACTTACAATTCAGTTACAAATTATGAAGTGAAATTAGATTCTTAGCCGTAAAAAACAAACAAAATTACGTTACCATGGAAATAACTAATGTAAAAAAAGAATACGCGCCATAGAAGTAAACGTCATTCATAGTATGAATGGAGAAATATAATAAATGGAACTAAAAACTATTTCCACGTAGCAAACCAACGCTACTTAAAAAAAATTTATTATGAATGGATTCTTAAAAAACTATCATGAAAAATCAATTATATACCTTTATGAGCTTTAGCTCACCCTAGCAACTCTAACAAACAACTTACAGTAACCATACTCAATGCCTACCTCATTACCACCCTAATCCATCACAATTCCAAGCAACACTAGTCCACCACCCGGTTACAATTCCCAACTCTACCCATTCATTCACAATTTCAACGACGTTCCCTTCAACAACTATTTCTCCATTCATACTATGAATGACGTTTACTTTCTATGGCGCGTATTCTTTTTTACATTAGTTATTTCCATGGTAACGTAATTTTGTTTGGTTTTTTAACGGCTAAGAATCTAATTTCACTTCATAATTTGTAACTGAATTGTAAGTATGTATTTGATTTATCCTTATGTCATAATGTTATTTTTGATATTCTGGTTATTACGATGTATTTATTGTTGTTTTCATAAGAGTGTTTATGTATATGAGATTGGTTGTGAGTTTTAATTGTATAATTAATTTATTTATCTGTATGAGTGTGGGTGTAAATATTGTTGTATATATCGAGTTTTAGTGAGTATGTATATGCGTATATGTGAGGGAGCATATGTATCTGTTGTGTGTGTGTGTTTTGCGTGTGTGTGTGTTTGTGTGTGAATGTGTATTGGGTTTGTTATTTAGGATTTGGGATGTATGTGTTAATTTGTCTGTGTGGGGAGGGAGTGGTTTTTGGTGTATATTGAGGTTTATAAGTTAGTATAGGTTTGTGTATAAGTCTTGGGTCTGTGGTTTACGTGTGGGGTTTTGTGTGTGAATGTTTAGGTTAGGGGGATTGCTATATAAGTTTGTTATAGGGTTAGCAAGGGAGATTTTATCGTTATATGTTTTTATGAGTTTTGGTTTATCATGGTTTCTTTTAGGTAATTCGTGGTATTTTGTCTATTTTAGGTGTTGGTTATTTTTTTACATTGTTTCATTCATAATTTTTGAGTGGTGTTCGTTTTGCCACGTGAATAAACGGGTGGTGGACTAGCGTTGCTTGGAATGTGAATGGAATAGTGTAGTAGTGAGGTAGGCATAGAGAATGGGATTGGGTTACTGCAAGTTGTTTGTTAGAGATGCTAAGGTGAGTTAAAGCTCATAAATGTATATAATGTTTTTTGTGGTGTGTAAGTATTGTTGTATATGTCGAGTTTAGTGAGTATGTATAGGCGTATATGTGAGGGAGTATATGTATCTTTTGTGTGTGAGTGTTTTGCGTGTGAGTGTGTGTTTGTGTGTGAATGTGTATATGGGTGTGTATTTAGGTTTTGGGATGTATGTGTTAATTTGTCTGTGTGGGGGGAGTGGGTTTGGTGTATATTGAGGTTTATAAGTTAGTATAGGTATGTGTATAAGTCGTGAGTCTGTGGTTTACGTGTGTGTATTTGTGTGTGAATGTTTAGGTTAGGGGGTTTACTTTATAGGTTTGTTATAGAGTTTAGCAAGGGAGATTTTATCGTTATATGTTTTTAAGAGTTTTGTTTTATCATGGTTTTTTTTTTTTTTTTTTTTTTTTAGGGAATTCGTGGTAATTAGTCTATATTTTCGTTATGGATTAATATAGGTTATATATGGATTATATACTTATATTTTTTCATTTATACTTTAATTATTAAAAGTATTATTTTTATATTTTAAAATTTTGATTTTTTAGATTGGAAGTCCACCTGAAGATTGTCGATCAAGACAAGAAACGATTGTAGTGGCGGTTTTTTTGACTATTTATTAAATTTTATGTATTGATTAAGTCTTTCCTTGTTTGTTTTGCAAAATAGTGGTTTTGTCTCAAATAATATTTTATATATATATATATATATATATAATTATAATTTAGGGTATCTAAGAGAAACCACCACGCTTGAAATAGCCAAAACTTGACTCTAAAACCACATTAAAAGTTCATACAGCACCAGAAAGGAAGACAAAAAGACAAAATAAACTAGTAAAAAATTACTGCATAATTCCAGATCCCAGATTTCTGGGTCTGCATAAGAAATGCTTTGCCTCTTCAGTACATAAATACAAATATAAAGGTAAGGTAAAGACCCCCTTCGGTCATGAATGACCATGGGATTGCACCTAGAAAGTTACCCTCCTAGACACAAGTCCGAGCAAGGTTGTTTATGGAAGACCAGCAGTCGCTCATGCATACCGGCCTCCCCTCTCCACGCCACCAGTGTTATCCAAGGGAAAGACAAAGGTCGATACAGCTTGGAACCAGTGACGTCGCAACTCATTTCTACAGCTGAGTGAACTATATATATATATATAGGCTGAGTGAATATATATATATATATAGGTGAATTCGACTTATTGAGAATATATGTGGATGTCCGCTTGCTTTACATGGTACAATCATGGTTGTTATAATTATTATTATTATTAATATTAATATTAATTTTATTGACTTTTTGTGTGGTTATACGGACTATTAAATATATATGCCTGCTTTAAATTTAAATGTGAGTGTACATGTATTTCCTTGATGTTGGTTATAGAACTATGAGTTCAATATGGAACATTATTGTGTTTGTTAATGTATATTGATATATATTGTTTATATTGTATTATTGTGTATATATATATGTGTAGAATTATGAGTGTCTATGCACACATTTTTATATTTATATGTAAATTTTTTTCATACTTACATTAAATTCTCTGAAGAGGCCGTGAGACATTCTTGTTAATGTCTCATTTATACCTGCTTTATATGGCTAATAGGTTAAATGGGACATACCTGTGTTCACGGCCGAAACAGCTGTCAGCTACAATGTAAATGTATTTTCTATTTCTATGTCTTGTTATATTTGTAATATATTATGTATAATGTCATTACTGTTGTGTAATGGTTTAATAAAGTATTGATTGGGTATTATCTGATGGTTGATGATTGATTTAGGTATGTTTCTCCATTTTCTCATATTGTATATATATATATATGTGTGTGTGTGTGTGTGTGTGTTTGTTTGAAAGACCTCAGCATCTATCCACTGGTAGATCTGATGGTGTTTATTGTCTGTTGTTGCAGAATTTAAGCAACTCTTTGATTCCCTAATATGTAACGGTCACTACAGATGTGTGTAGAAAGGGATCCTTAGTCGTAGTGAAGGCAATCTATCTAGGGAGATAACCTTATAATAAATCACTCGGTCCGTAGCTTAGAAATACTGGGTTGACGTCCAGCGGGAACAGCTTTGTTTCATGGAGGTGGAAAGATCTTCTTTAGTACTTGGTTGTACAATGCTTTCCAATGTGTGCAGTAGTGGCGCGCACACACATTATTAGCCATTTGAAAAGACTATGAGTCTCGACCATGGTCGAAAATGATGATGATGCTAGTAGAAAAGGGTTGTCAGTGGATATAAAAAAAGCAAGATTAAAATAAAAAAAAGTGAAATAATCCAAGAGCTGAAAAGAAATCTATCTACCTATGCACAACCATGTGTAGATGAAAACGGCACCCTGTTTGTAAACCTTGATTATAACAGGTACATGGGCAGCGTAGATCAGCTGAATCAAATAATAAGCTATTATCCAGTTGGTACACTGGGTAATAAATGATGGTGATACCTGGATGTCCTTCCTAACACCAACCACTCCAAGTGTGTAGCCAACCATTCCAAGAGTGTTCATATTATATAGCAAATCAGGAGGGGCTTGAAAGCAGTGTGACCATCTGCAGTTCCAAGCAACTGTAGCAATATGTAGAATGGGATGTTTTACAAGTTTCTATGACAGAAATATTGTGTGAATATTATTATTATATACCGAATATTACCGTTGATTGTTGAAGTATAAAGACGTGTTTTCACTCCTCTCCACGCTGGTAAGCAGCAAGCTTCACAGCTACAAACGAAATTGACCGTTACTTATATTCCTATTCATTCGAAACCACGCATTTCCCGACTCGTGAGTAGACTTTTCTTTAACTACAAATTATTTTCAGAAATTTAAGCAAAACTACACACTCTTATGAGAGAGTATTTATTTATATATACACCCCGTCAACACCTTCTGTTAACTAAAGGATCACCCACACAATAAAAAATAGAAGAAAAAAGAGAAGAAAAGAAAGATAAATTTACTGCAAGCTCATAATTCAAATACAATCACATATTTCTAAGTATTCCAGCCAATATTCTGTACAATCTATTCTATTCTACATACTTCTCCCTAAACAAAGAATAATTTTTTTTTTAAATGTATGATTACATTTTATAAATATTTTTCAAATTTACTTTGTTTCTACTTTTTATTTGCCTGTAAATTGCAATTTACCTGTAAGGTGACAAGTTTTGATTTAACTTCTATTGTAAATCTTTATTATATACATTTTTAAGTATTCATGTATGTGTGCAAGTTTTATAAAAATACAACAGGATTTTTTCAAGCATCGAATGGTTAAGAGGGCCTATCTGAGTAAAATAGGAAACAAGAGGGTCCACAAGTAAAAAATGGTCGAGAACACCTATTCTAGATGGTTCTTTTGCCAACAACAACCCATGCTGCTGACACATGTTTAGAGTACTGCCAGAATTGAAAAACAGTCAGCTACTGTCCAGCAATGATGCCTCCAAAGAAATCCATGTTAAAATCACGGTATAGCAACAGCTTGTTCATGTGAGAGGCCAAGTAACGGACCAATCACGTAACAGATGGATCTGTTACGTGAAATACAAATATATATATATATATATATATATATGAATACTTACATATACGAACGTATACATACATAAACACGCACATAAGCACCCGACCAGTTTAAATTGCCTGCCTAAACTCTTCGTGCGATATGGTCGAATATATCACCGTAGTGAATATAATGACGAAATAAATATATAAATTTATATAAATAAATATTTATATAAATTTAGATATATATTTGTAGGTTAGCAGGAGTTTAGCTCGTACTGCGAAAAGGTCATTGAAATTGTCATGCATTTTGATTTTAGTAGCTAGGTATAACATAGTAGTAATTTACTTTCATATTCAAAATTTAATGTTTTGAAATAAGCAAAACAACTACATGCCTGACAGTTCATATTGTATGTGATTCTCCATGTAATTCATTTGGACCCTAAATTACGTACTTTCTCATCGGCTAAATATATTATTCTCTATTAACTAGGACAAGTGCATTCCTTATATCAATTTTATGCTTCATAATCCCTAGCGTTTTCTACAGGCAATCGCCGCTCCCCAACTTCATGAATAAGACCCACGTCATATTTAGAACTAGAAATTATTTCAACGTCCAACAACTAGCATTTTCCAAAGCTTCAGAGCTATTTTGGTACACACTTCTCCCATGTTTGCCACGCATAGAGAATCATATCCAAAAGAGCTACCCGTCTCATTTGCCTGAAAGCACCGACTTTCATTCTTCGAAGTGTCACCAGCAAACTTTCTTGAGACCGCCTTTTCTTCCAATATACAGTTGCGTAAGTCACTCCGATTTAGCTGGCTTCGTGTCCCCAAAATTAGGACATTAAAATATCAGTCGTCTCCCAACAATTATTTATATACATTTTGCTCTTTCGCCAGACCCCACAGTAACAAATTTTCTTGCATATCGGCCTTAAACGATCAATTTCCAGGAAACTAAACGTTATCCTTAAAAATCTTACAACCTTAATCTAGCAGCTGTTTATGAGTAACATTAAGAACATCGATCGGTGGGTGCCGCGGCGTGCATGGAAGCCGCGGGTGCGAGCCGGGTGAAGCCGACCGCCGGTGCAGATCTCGGTGGTAGTAGCAAATATTCGAACGAGACCTTCGAAGACCGAAGTGGAGAAGGGTTCCGTGCCAACGGCGGTCGAGCACGGGTCAGTCGGTGCTAAGAAACAACAGATGAAAGCTTCCACGAAAGGCGCCGGATCTGTCGATCGAACGAAAACAAAGTTCTGTGAAACCGGGCCGTGCAAACTGTACCCCCAAATCAAAGCATTTAGAAAAGCAGTCACCTGTAATATGTAGTGTTCGAACTACTGTCAACAGATTTGATTCTCATCATATTTCCATCCTGTTTTTAGTGAACCGAAATGAATAAAAAATGTCACAAGTTCCTATACATTTCGACATATACACTTTGAAGGTTTCCATAATTCATATTCCAAACATTGTGAAGCAACATGTAGGACGCACCAGGCATACATCACACGTTCTCAAACGCATTTCTGTTTCCAAAGAAAACAAGAGCAGTCACTCAAACAAAAAGGAAATTACGTAGTTATAGAATCCATGTTAAAAGGAGTCATTGGATTGAGAAAGAAAGGACTTGGGCGATATAATTATTCTTCCCTTATATTTATTGAATTGAGACCAAATTAAAGGGAGTAACTGAAACCACTTTGACATTCTTGACATTTTTCTTTGGATATTAATTTATCATCCTATACATACATCTATATATGTGGTTATATATGTGTGTGTGTGTATGTGTGTGTGTGTGTATATATCTATATGCATGCATATATACATATATATACATATATGCACACATATATATATATACAAAAATATACACACAATTTCTCTATCCATCTTTGTATTTCTCTCTTCTCTCCTTATGTGGGTGTTTGCATATATGCAAGCATATATACATACATGTCTGGAAGGATGTGCATTCCCAAACACATGTGTAGACACTTGCGCATGAAAATCTACGTATGTATGTATCTATCTATCATTCACTGACGGTATATACATATATATATATCATATATATATATATATATGTATATTTGTGTGTGTAAGTATGCATATATATATATATATATATATATATATATAACCGATACATACGCACGCATGCCCACACACCGGCCTTAATTTATAAAGCTACATTAATATTATTGCCAATTCTTTTACACCTATAGGCTTATTCTTTTTTACATCTTTAGGCATATATGAATAACTATTACCTTTCTTTATTCGTTTCCTGTGAAACATAGATAAGAGGAGCTTTTTTGTTACAATTTCGAATTCTTTAGGTGAAGGGTTGGGTGAGTTGATTAATTATGCTGAGCGAAAGAAGAAAACGTCAGGAAAAATCGATAAAACCCATAAAATATGAAGACGAAATTTCAGATAAATACCTTTGGAGGTTGTCTTCTGAAAGTGACAGGAATAATGGTAAATCATTATAACGTCCATTTTCGAAATGTCGTGGTAACCGAAAATATCAAAAATATAAGGTCTCTTTTATGTCTATATTTCCGATAATTTGACTAACTCACCACGAATTGTGTGAAATATTTCGAGTATTGGTTTGAAGTTTCATACCGAGCATGATCAAGCAGATGTATAATTAAAGTTAATCCAATGGAGACCTGCCAGTATAATGTTATGCCTTAGTCTATAACACAGTCAAATATATAATTTTGATTTTGAGACTGTAGGGAATTGTAATTTGAGGGAAATTGGAAATCATTATTAGCAAAGCCTGGGGAATTGATACAATTTAGTGGAATACGCTTTCATTTCCTATAAAGCCTAAAGTCTGATATATATATATAAATAGTTATTAATAAGAGATTGTCAATTTGCGAAAAATACTTCACAAGCTCTCTGTTAATAGAAATACACCAGACTAACAAAATCTTCTCAGGTTGGTATAGTGGTCCAGGTAATCATAAGGTAAAATCAAACGATTTTCTTAATCCATTAAATCCAGGGTTACATTCTCTAGTTATAATAATCTTGTACACAGAGAGATATACTAGAAAAGGCATGAATAATGGTCTTTACAGATTTCTTTACTTGTGCATCTTTGTACACAGAGAAATATGCAAAGCCCATTATTTATGCTTTTTATTTTACATACATAAATATGACCTAGTGGTGAGGGTGTTGCATATATATATACTGTATATATATATATATATATATATACATTCTTTTACTCATTTACTTTTTAAATTGTTTCAGTCATTTGACTGTGGCCATACTGGAGCACCACCTTTTAGTCGAGGATATCGACTACAACACATATTCGTTGTAAGCTTGATACTTATTCTATCGGTGGCTTTTGCCAATCGGGGATATAAACACACCAACATCAGTTGTCATGGGCACAAAACGAAATTGTTATCAGTTCGTGCTACAACACGAAACAGCATTTTTGTCTAACACAAATCCAGCCTTATTATTCTGCATTACGCTTATTCGGCTTGAAGATAAATTTTACGATAGACATGATCATACAATAATCAACTCGTCTTTCAAGAGTCTGTCTAGGCGTTGCGTAGATGATCAAATGGATGTCGGGGGTCAATAACATTTACATTGTAATACAATTGATAACAGGTTCGCTTGAAATGAGAACCATCCGTTTATATTTTAAAAGTAATGTTGAGTGACTGCGCAAATGCGAATCCCATTATTTGAGCTAAATTTCTAGCCGGCAAGCTGGGCAGAATCGGTGGCACCCCGGGAAAAATTTTTGGCGGCACTTCGTTCGTTTTTATACTCTGAGTTCAAATTCCGCCGAGCCCCCCCCCCCCCCACACGAAAGAGTGCGTGAACCCACGAATACTAGCACACATGAAAATCTACAGATGTACAGAACAATCATATAAAAGCAGACTGGCATAGACGAACACAGATGGATATCCACCCATACACAAAAATAAAACACACACACACACACACACACGAATATAGACACGCGTACAAACAATCGCATATGCACGCGCGCGCACAGAGACACCGACGCACCCACGCGCGCGCACGTGCATACACACGAACACACATTGGATAATTAGACAATAGTAGGAAGGTCCTGTTGAAAGTTTTGGTCGAGTAATATTAAGGAAGTGGAGGCGCAATGGCCCAGTGGTTAGGGCAGCGGACTCACTCTCGGAGGAATGCGGTTTCGATTCCCAGACCGGGCGTTGCATGTGTTTATTGAGCGAAAACACCTAAAAGCTCCACGAGGCTCCGGCAAGGGGTGGTGGAGACCCCTGTTGTAAACTTTCACCACAACTTCCTCTCTTTCTCTCTTCCTGTTGATTGAGTAACGCTGCGATGGACTGGCGTCCCGTCCAGCTGGGTGGGGGGTGGATATATACACCACAGAAACCGGGAAACGGGCCCCATGAGCCTGGCTAGGCTTGAAAAGGGTGACAGAGGAAAGACAGAGGAATATTAATGAAACTATCGTCAGTGTTGCTGTATTTGTAGTTATCATTGCAGTTACAGTCGTTATTCATAATATTGCTGTTGTTGTTATTTGTATTGAATTTTCTGTTGCTAATGTTGCTGATGCCAATTAGTAATTATAGGAATAAAACAAAAATAAATAGAAAAGAAAGCAGTCACATAATAGCAACAATTCAAATATAATGTAAAGAAAATATCACTGCCAGAACATTCACCACAGCTTGCCACCCCTTCTTAATGTTTCTCTTTGTCTTCATCCTTCCATTAATTTTGTAAATGGGTTCCACCAAGGCCTATGGAATATTTAATGCCAACAGGGAAATTAAAATAGAATAATTGCTGAGTAATTCTTCTTGTGGATTGATGATGATGTGTGTATGTATGCATAATGGTGTGTTTGGTACTTTGTTTTCAGATTCTCATTCTTGTCATGTTAAAAAAAATTTGAAACAAAAAAGAAGCAGAAAAGAAACAGCATTTCTCTTTTCTATAGACTTATGAGTAGATGAGAGAATCGGTAGATCGTTATAAAAATTTGCTTTTAGGGCCCTTGATTTTCGGAGTTGAAATACCACCCAGATATGTGTTTTCTTCCCCATAACAGAGTGGTGCAGTAAATATTTTTGACTACCTACCTACCTACCTACCTATCTACCCGTATTCCGGTTCTTTGCATCCTGACTTCTAATATCACCATAATGTACATGGGAGGTAGACTTAATCCGCTGTCATATTTTACGCTATCACCAGACACTTTGAGGGATTTAAGGGAATTACCTAAGTTAAAAGCAATTGGGCCAGTTTTCCCTTTTGAGGATAGTTACTTCTTTGCTCCCCTCCCTTTGCGCTCAATAGGTCAGGGATAATGGCTCTCCATTGACCAAAAGGTAAAATTATTCAAACTCAACCAAAACAAATATCTTTATTGGATGCAATCAACGAATTTACAACAGACAATGTAAAGCTAACAAAAATTATTTTTCGTTTCTTGTTTGTCTATTTATGCTTTGTTTTTGTTCGCATTATATATTTTTTGTAGCTATGAGGGAAAAAGAATGATGTTGTTTTTTGCGTATTTCAAAGGTTGGTGTTTATTCAATAATTTTCTAATTGGAAATTTGCATTGTCGAGATCTGTTCGTGCTGTGGCACACTGCAGTGTAAGAATCGCCTATAATCTTATGAGGTGATATTTAAATATGACTCTAGGTTCAATGACTGAAAGAAGAGAAGAAACAGTAGAGCATAGAAAACTATTTTGGACGCTACGAAAAGTAAATGCTTTATAGAATCTTTAGAAAATAAAATCATTTTCGAAATTGGAGCGATATTTCTCCGAAAGGATGGATGAAAAATTTAGTAGAAGGAACGTTGGAGTATACAGAACGAAAAAAGATTGCCAAGTCAAGAAAAAGGGCCAAAGTTAAAACGGAAGTGATGAAGATATATCAGATGTGCGTGACATGTAGTGGCGGTTAGATAGTGATGATAAAACTGAAGGGTCTATACCATTTAGAAAAAGGCCTAACTCTTCTACTCTCTCCCTCTCTCTCTATCTCTGTCCTCTTACTCTCACTCTATGCATATATACGTACAACCACGCGCATATATATATGTATATGTTTATATATATATATATATATATATATATATATATATATATGTACATATATATGTACGTATATATGTATATATATATATATATATGTATGTATATATACAATTGTACCTACACACATACAGTTATATGAAAAGGGAGAGATAAAATAGAAAGATAGAGACAGATAGATAGTTACAAGCATTGATGATAGATAGGCTGAGAAAGAGGTACAAATTTTCTTCGACAACACCAACATGGCGTGTGTAACGAAACAAATCAAAATATAAAAAGAAATTAAATTTTACAAGTTGTCAAGAAATCGATGAACAGCAAAAGAAATACTAAACAAAAACATGCAAACGTAAAATGAATAAATAAATTCCTCAGAGCCAATTTGCATGTTATATTATTACTTTTGGGGGATTCCACTAATTATTTTGATATTGTTCCCTAATTAAGTAAAACTTTTTACGAAACAAGTTGAAAAATATAAATGGGAATAAGCAGAAAAAATAATTCCAAACAAACACGAAATTCCCACAAAATACACAAATAAATGTTAAACAATAATGCAAAGTAGTCGAATTTATTTGTTTATTTGTTTAATTATCTAGTTTATTAATTTCTTTGTGCGCACCAAGTGGTTGCTAAAGGGTTCTGAAAATTTTCTTGAAATACATTTGTTTTAGCTGACAAAATCAAGAAACCATTGAACAAAGATAAGAAGAGATTCTTAATGATTTCAATTTCACTTGTGGTTGGTTCATTATTTATTTATTTATTCATTTATTTATTTATTTAAGCACTAAGAAATTCGCTTTGTATTTAAGAGGAATACCTCACATCTTCGTAGTTCCAGTTTCAGTTCTACAGTATACCACATTAGTCAGATGTCATCCTTTGTGGACCAAGTATGACCAACGCTTTTGAAGTAGAATCTCAAAAGCATAAACAGTGGAAGCACATATATATTACGCACGCGTGCGCGTGTATTAAAGTCTATACATACATATATACATACATATATACATACATATATACATATATACATACATATGTATGAATCTGTTTATCTACCTGTCATATATATATATATATGTACTCTTTTCTTTTACTCTTTTACTTGTTTCAATCATTTGACTGCGGCGATGCTGGAGCACCACCTTTCGTCGAGCAAATCAACCCCAGGACTTATTCTTTGTAAGCCTAGTACTTATTCTATCGGTCTCTTTTGCCGAACTGCTAAGTTACGGAGACGTAACCTCACCAGCACCGGTTGTCAAGCGATGTTGGGGTGACAAAAACAGACACACAAACATATACACACATATACATATGTATATATACATATGTACATATACATATGTATATATACATGTATATATACATATATAAGACGAGTTTCTTTCAGTTTCTTTCTACAAAATCCAGGCAGAAGGCTTTGGTCGGCTCGAGGCTATAGTAGAAGATATTTCCCCAAATTGCCACGCAGTGGACTGAACCCGGAACCATGTGGTTGGTAAGCAAGCTACTTACTACACAGCCACTCACACTTATATATACGCAGCCACACACGCACACACACACACATATATATATACGATTATTTTCAGCAATTCCATGTGCGTGTGTATATGTGTTGTGTGTGAGTATGTGTGTCTGTGTATGTCGGTGTATGAGTGTGATTTGGTTAGAGCTGCGCGTAATATGTGCATCTTATTTCGTCTGTTTTTCTCAGAAGTCGATAAGGATCCTGATTAAAGTTAGTGGGTATTAGAATGAGATGGTCTTTCATGGTTGAACCGGTCACTGAAAGCAGTAAACTATTAAATGAACTTTGTTAATATAAAACAAAGAAGCAAAACAAGGTTAGTAACACAGGAAAGCAATCGTTTGGTACAAAAAATGTATATATATTAAGCAATTTATTTAATAGAATATGTATATATTGGAAATTTAGTTCATTGTAGGTGGAGAGGGTGAAACCAAAATTTGTTGCATAGTAGGATGAATGTACCACGTCACCAGAATCCATTCATCACAGCCTGTCAGAATAGTGACGAACAACTTCGTGTGTCTGTTACACCATATGAGAATGAGTCATGGTTTTTTTCTTATCACTATACATTGTTTGTATCACTCATGTGATATATAGCATTACATCATCCAATAGAGAAAATAAAGCAATTCCTTTTATATGTAACTATTTATTTATTGAATATGTAAATAATTATTGTTCAATCTCTATCAAACACGATATGTTGAATTCTGCTAAATAATCGTATTCAGGGTTGTATTTAAGAAAAAGCTTTCCCTCACTGTCTTCATCTTTATCAATGTTCAATAACCATACAAGTAAAAGCCTATGTAATGTTAAGTATTCTATATGTTAACAGTTGTTTCCATCAAATAAGATGAATGCTTCTATGTATGTATGTCATTATTCAGTTTATTTCAAGATTTCTTGGCAATAGAGAAAGAATCGGTTTCTAATCTACATCCAAGCTTCCTTCATTGGAATTTCAACATCAGGAACAGGGTATTTTTGTTTGTATGTATGTATATATGCATGTATGTATATCTATCTATGTATCTCTGTATGTGTGTATGTATCTATCTATCCATCTAGCTATATATATATATATATATATATATATATATATATATATATATATATATATATATATACAATGTACATTTAAAAGCAGGATAATTTTCGAAAAGAAAAAGTGAAAAGGCCGGCATATTCATTCACTGCTGACAGGGAGCTGCGCTTGCGCGGTAGATTTGAAAAATTAGAATGTATAAGCACGGGACATATACTGGATTGCTTCGTGTATATATATTTAATCTAAGGTCTGCCTGCTGAAGAAGGCTTTTATTTTTCATTCCCTTCGATATTTTATCTCTTAATAGTGGTTCGGAATTTAACTGTCCTCTCTAGCGTGCAGGTAGTTTTATGATGGCTAGCTCTTATGTGTTTTAATATACACTGAATTTATATGAATAATATATAGTTTATTGACTAGATTTTATACGCTAGACCACTGGTAATGGAAATTTCTGATATTTCAGATTACCCTTTGATATTATTAATTATATATATATATTCTATCGGCTAACGTATGTAAAGTACCTTATACAATATTTTTAATAAAATGCATTGTTTATCCTGCTTTTAGTATTATTTTATTTGTTGTTGACTGGAAATAATTGCTACTGCTTCAACAATATGCGCTTTAGCGATATCTCATAAAACAGGCTCGGCGAGTTTTTAAAATAAATCGATTAAGAATAAGTTTAGGACAGCGTAAATGATTGAAAATAATATTCTAACAATTCTGTCTCATTGCAAACCCAACTTTTATTTCTCATGCATTTGTTTTCAAGAACATGTTTGATGAAGCTGATTTCTGATGTTGACGACCCCGGTGAGGATTGAACTCGGAAATATATGTTTTTAAATACTGCAAAGATCGATTCTGACACTCTTCCTTTAAAACTTCATTTTGTATGATTTCGTGCATAGTGGAGTTGGAAAGCTTAATCAAATAAAAAAAGTACGACTGGTTAGTTCTTTTCTCTAAAACTAGAAATCAATGATTTTACAAGTTACAAGTATAATGTGTAAAGCAAAAATCTGATGAGATAATAGTACACTTAACACGGCCTACTAACATTTGTAACACATCACATTGCAATCACTGTCTAATATTATTAAAAAATATAAGCACATACGAAAGTGTCATAAATAGCCCAGACATCGACCTAGTTTATAATGGTAGGTTGGAAATGCAAATATATACTATAGGAAATGGATATATTTGCCCTCTAGTCTGAACTAATATAAACCAAATAAATGCTTTGAAGGAGTAAATATATTGCCTGTAGAAAACAGAATTATACATATATGATTGATAATTACATTGAAAAATAATGTTGCCGCAATAAGAATACAAAGAAAGGGAGTAAAAAGCGAAAGAAAGGAAAAATACGGAGAAGCACAAAAGAGAAAGTAATATGGGAATGGACAAAGAACATCTGGGATTATGGCTGCATATTTAAACAAACACGAACAACTTTATGCAAATAGATCTAAATTTGCGTTCGTATTTATCGGTTGAACACAAGAAAAGAGCAAAGCTCAGAATGTTTGAATGTTCATTCCCACATTCACATATGCTAAAACATTTATGTTTAGAAATATTATTCGCTACACCGCCACTTAAAGAGGCGAGGACGCAAAATCGTTAGATAATTAGAACACATATATATATATATATATATATATATATATATATATATATATATATATGCTCTGAGTTCAAATCGCTCCGAGCTCAAACTTTGTCGTTCATCCTTTTCGCGTCAATTAAATAAATTAGTTGTCATACTCGAGTTGACGAAATTCCGGAATTGGGTCTTAGTCAGACACTGACATACTCATATCCGTCTACATATATATATATATATATATATATATATATATATATATATATCGTGGCTGTTACGTTAAACTGTCGTTTGTCCAAATTTGGCCAAATTTGTTTTTTTTCTTTTTCAATATTTAATTTTGCTTGCGATAGCCGTTTCTTTTGGTCAAACTATCGTTTTTCCAGCTGATTCAGATGCCAAGATCTGAAAATTGTCCAGTTGTAGTTCAACGGTTTAGCATTTTTCAAATGTGTTATGAGTTCCACATACGACAGTTTCGCGAAAATATTTCTGACTGAAAATATGATACATGCATGCAGTTACGATTTTATGCATGCCAAAAAGTGTTATTGTTAAGATAAAACTGTTGCTAACGGCAAAAGAAAAGGAACGGTGAAATTACATTTTCGTTTTCTGAAAAAGTAAAGTTTTTGACTTACAACACTTTTGTATAATAGCAACGATATATTTTATAGGCGTAAAATTCTATATGCTTGTATATTACTAATGTTTCAATTATTGAACTGCTGTCATGACTAGGAACCGCCGGTGTTGTGTTTTCCGTATTTTGTCTGCATATTCAATTAACAATCCTTTTAAAATAGCAAATAAAGTTTTTGACATAATTTCGTCCAGCACAACGCTATACGCATATGTATATATATATATATATATATAATATATATATATATATATATATATATATATATATATATATATAATATATATATATATATATATACTTATACATACATACATATATATATATATATACTTATACATACATACATATATATATATATATATATATATATATATATATATATGAGTGTGTGTGTGTATGTATATATATGACTATACATGTACTCGTATAAATACATGAGAATACATACACAGGCATACATATTTTTATATATGAATACATAAATATATATGTAGCCACGGTGACAGACGCTCATGTATGTCGTTAAATAAATACAAACACACACGTGCATATATATATATATATATATATATATATACATGTGTGTGTGTGTGTGTGCATGTATGTATGTATGTATGTATGTATGTATGTATGTATGTATGTATGTGAGTATATATATATATCAAAATAGAATTTGTGAGATAAAACTAGATATAAAACAGACCAGAAGTTTCATAAATAATAATGTGTTTTTGGTAACAGTGTAATAACTATAATATCCTCTTTATGAAAACAATGACAGAACCCAAACAAACAAGATGACAAGATTATTAAATCCATCATCTTGGTCGCTGAATTGTAAATTCAGATTTTTTGGACATTTTTTCTTCTAAATGTTGATCGTGATTTCACGTCAGACAGACCAGAGTTGATATCTACTGTGACAAAAAGTTTGTCAGTTAAGCTTAAAGCTTACAGAGAGAGTCTTAGAAGCGTCTAGTTTGAAAATGAATAGACCCGCTCCCAATGATTGCCTTCCATTAACGTATTTCTTTTGTTTGTATTAAATACTATACATAAGTTAACTTTACTACAGTAAAGGAAAACGTAATGTCATTATTTATACCTTGTTTTATACATACATACATACATACATATATACACACATGCATACATATACACCTACATACATACACACATACATACATACATACATATATACATACACTCATACTCACACAGACACGCACACACAGACACACGCACACATATATATATATATATAACTACAAAGAGAATCTGGTTCATTCATTACAGCTGTTTCAAATGATTTTTTTATAAATTAAAATTTTTTTCATTGCACATCTCTTTATTTAATTCAATTATTTACCTGATATAGAAGCCCATTCATCATTCGACTTATTTCCTTTGTCTTTGATTTTTACTTTTCTCCCTTCTAGTGCCCATTTGTCCTGATTTTATAAACCCCTTACGTATATGTAATTGTATTATGAAGGTGGATCAATTGTAAATGTATTAGAAGTATTGCTTGTGCGTAGATACGTGTATCGACACAGATATGAACATGTGTAAGTAATCACTTTAGTTATTGTATGCATATATGTGTATGTAAATAAACATGTATATGTATGTGTACATATGTATATATATATATATATATATATATATATATCTATATATATATATATATATATGTATATATGTATACATGCAGGATATATATATATATATATATATATATATATAAATGAAGTTTTCTCTGTGTGTGTGTGAGTGAGTGTGTGTGTACCGAAATTTAATGTACTTTACTAACTTGTGCATCTTTCATCCGATTTCTTTCAAACTTTTATACAAAGCTGCTTCATATCTCAGAGGCAAACACAGGCTGCTTAGATTTTGGAAAGGAAAATCGATATTGGGGCATTTAGAGCGGTGGGAACCCAACAATAGATAATTTCTAATCATTTGCATTAATCAGCTGTTTTATAATCTGTAGGGTCTTCTGTACTTTTTAAAACATTTTTTTTATAAAAGTGTAAGTATTTTGTCTATTTTTTATTTCCAGTGTCTACCAGCAACGGTGTTTAAATTGACTAGGAACACTGAAGATATGCATTTCCACAATTCTCAAATGACTTTCACCAAACTTTACACACACATTACTTATGTCCCAAGGGTGCTCATGGACTAAACATTTTGCCCAGAGCTCCCGCGTAAATGGACATAAATGGACATAGTGTTCTTCGTATGTAAGGTCTCCCATACTTTTTAAAATCTTTTCATAAATATGAAGAGATTTTTTTTATTTATATATTTCGAACGTCCACCTGCCACGGTAATTGAATTAACTAGGAACACCGTACGTGATGAATATCCGATGGGAAAACAACTGCAGGATGCCCATGAAACTTCAAATTGTCAGTCGCTACCTGTTCCTTGGTGGTACCATCAAAGGACGGAAGAAAGAACAAAGGACATTTCGAAAGAAGTAACTTTTAATGCAAAAAAAATTAAACTTCCCATATTTATCAATTCAAAATGTACAAAAAAAGTAGAAAAAAGTGCTGAATACCTACGAAAAATGTGTAAAATGAGGAAAATAAGATTCATTGAAATGAATTTTTGACATCACAAAGGAAGACGGTGCCATGAGGTTAGAAGGTTATATTATCTTCAAATTGAATGCAAGAGACAGGTTGGGTATGGAACTGGAAAGGTAGCCAGTTTCAAAACTATCCATCCAAAAGAAGAAAAATATCCTTAATGCCAATTTCAACCAGAGCAACTCCAGTGTCATCGTCAGGAATCCGAAAAATCAGATGAAGACACCACACAAACAAGGAGGAAGTATAGCAAAACTTGAACTGCAACCAAGTTAGTACTATCTTCGAAGCTATCAACCCAAAAAGCAACAACTGTTTGTCGACAATTATCCCAAAATGGAATCAATGTAAAGACACCTTCCCAATCTGCTATTTACAGAATCTGTTAAACTAAAAAAGAAGCTGAAGAAAACACTCCATTTAGAAAACTGGTCATTTCATTTTGATGGTACACGTATTGATGACCAAGAACACCAAGAGCTAGTTTTAAAGAATGAACGGTGAGAAGTTAAGTTCGAAGCACGCCAATTACCAAAGGGAAAAGCCGATACTGTTGTTAAAAGAATAACAGCTGTTTTAGATGAATACAATTTATGGAATTGTGTAAAGATGACTGTCGCTGGCACCACAAGTGTGAAAACTGGGAAAAGAAATGGCATTACCATTCATTTCTAAAAACTGTTTGCTCAAAAGGTTTGAAAGTATCGTAATTTACTGGTTGTCAGCATCATATCTTTGACAGAGTTCTTCGTGTTGTAATGGATAACGAACTTCGAGAAAAAGGTCATCTCCCAATATTGAATATACATTCATACCAGAGCTTCTAAGTAATTGCGAGAAACTCCAGGCTAATTTCAACAATGGTGAAGAAAATATTACTGAATCAGCAGGAGGGCGAGATGACGTGAAATTTCTATTTCATTTGATCAGTTTTTCGCTTATTTGAAGAAACCGGCAGATTTCCTACTCAAAAATTACCAAATTTAAGTAATACAAGATGGAATTCTCGAGCAATACTAGCACGTTTGACATCTATTCTTCTGCCAGAGAAATTTTGCTCTCCATATTTGTCGGTTCATCTGTTATAATTGGGCAGATTTTTGGTTTATTGACCAAATGTTTAGTGCATGTGATTATCAGAAGTTATGGAGTAGTCTCCAAGTTCATAAAAACTGCATTATGATGTTTGTAAAAATGAGAAAATTCAGCTTCGATTTATTTTATCCAACAAAACATATTAATTATTTGTTAAGTCTAAAATTTTGCTAACATTCAGCACCCTTTTTCTTATAGAGTTATTTAAAATCTGAATTATACCTATAGAGTTAAAAATATGTATTGTTTTTAATTTTGTATGTTATCGAATGTTTTTAGTGGCCTCTGTCTTAAAATAATCTAGTTTTGAACTTTTGCATACAGAAATTTCAATTCAGTAATCTTAAAAATACATAAACATACTATTATTCTACATCTCTCTTACGTTTACAAGGATCTAGGCAGCGGAAATACTGATGTGTGAATCTAGTGCCACCTACTGATTATAGATTTAAAAAGCTCATAACTCCGAATCTATTTCAACTAGGAAGCTAAAATTTCAGTTATGATATTTCTGGATTGCATTGAATCAGCACATCAAGTTTGGTAAAAACTTGAGCAGGCGATATAAGCCACTTTAGAATTGTGCATTCTTTGGGTCAAAAGTGGTGATTGATTTTTAACTTTGGGGTTGACATTTTTTGCAAATATTCCATAAAAAATCTTAGCTACCTGACTAACCTAGAATTATTCATCGAATTACAGTACAGTGGTTGTAAAAATATCATAACCTTAATGTATAAATACTCCTGTTTGTTGTGCGCATAAGCGATGTACATATATCAATATAGTAATATAATTGCGTAATGGTTTAAAGGTGTCGGTAAAGTTTTTAAGTTGTAGGTACAGTTTAATATTTATTATTCAACATCTGGTCCCTGATTCAATTGAATCTTGAACTCATATATATATATATATAAGGAAAATAGAGAGTTTAAACCAACCTATGTTAATTTATTAACATAATATTAATAATATCAGTAGATGAATAATGATTTTAAGTATAACTATCAGATTATATAATTTTATCTTAAACGCATTTAACAGAAAATGATTTAGTACATATACAAATAAATTTATCGTAAGATTTTTTCGTAATTTTAGTTAATTGTTTACCTACTTAAGAAGAGGTAGCTAGTTCTTTGTATTCGTTTTAAATCTTAGTAATAATACATGAATATAAATTTAGTGATTATTTATTCATTATTATATTGACGTAAACTTTTATATAAACACATTTGCCATAAGTTTATAACTATTAGATAACGTTTTTTAAAGATGTGTATAGATCATTTCTATCATGGATCATATCTATCTTGCAATTCTACTGGGTTTTTTTCCGAACGTATAGGTACATACACATAAATATAAACATATAAATTAACATGAGCTTATAGTTTATTTTCTTTAAAATAGAAACAATAAACATAAGTAACTTTCGATTGAATAATTATATGTATGCATAAGTACAGATAATAATAAATACAGAGAGAGAGAGAGAGAGAGAGAGAGAGAGAGAGAGCATTGCATGCCATCCGAGAGACACTGGGGTAAAATATACGAAGTCCAGTTACCCCTCATGACTACCCATCTGATAAGGGTACACCAGGCACAAGCATCACAACTATATGCGCGTGACATAGTGATCTCATTTCAAGTCAAACAACGCATGATATTGCAGGTGGGGCCCTTCTTCATGTCGAGTAGCCATCCCTCTCAAAAGACAAAACAATGTACATGATAACACTTCGACTTAGTTAATATGAGGAGCCATGAAAGCCGCTACTTCGTAATAATAATAATAATAATAATAATAATAATAATAATAATAATAGTAATAATAATAATAATAATAATAATAATAATAATAATAATAATTATTATTATTATTATTATTATTATTATTATTATTATTATTATTATTATTATTATTATTATTATTATTATTATTATTATTTTCTCTTTATGGGCTAGGTATCTCATTAAGCTCTTGAGTTTGATACACAAGCAATCTTCCACACTTATCATTCCACTTCTTCCATTTGCTTTCTTCATGTAATGAACAATCAGTGACTGCACGTGGACGATGGGCTCCATGCATCATTAGGAGCTTTCTTGACTTCCTCTCCATCTCCTTTAGCTCCTGCGGTGTCCACTTCAGGATTCCAGCGCCATACCTAACTGTTGCGACTGCGCACGAGTTTATTGCCGAAATTATGTTTCTGGCATTCAACTTTGTAGTTAAAATTTTTCTCACTCATCGCAGGTACTCTTTTTTTGTCTTTTCCTTCCTGTCGTGGTGTTTGATTCTGTCTGCCTCAAATATTCCCTGGTATTTATAGCTGCACTGAGGTTGAACTGCCTTCGTCATTTCACTACTTGGCAACCATATCCTCCTTTCCTGGCAAGTTTTTCTCGTCATCACATTGTAGCACATTTTGAGAGACCAAATTCCATCTTAATATCATTGGAGAAAATCCGCACAGACTGGACTAGGCTGTCCAGTTCTGTCTCGGTGTTTGTGAATAGGTAGTGGCTGTGTGGTAAGTAGCTTGCTAACCAACCACATGATTCTGGGTTCAGTCCCACTGCGTGGCATCTTGGGCAAGTGTCTTCTGCTATAGCCCCGGGCCGACCAATGCCTTGTGAGTGGATTTGGTAGACGGAAACTGAAAAAAGCCTGTCGTATATATGTATATATATATATATATGTGTGTGTTTGTGTGTCTGTGTTCCCCTAGCATTGCTTGACAACCGATGCTGGTGTGTTTACGTCCCCGTCACTTAGCGGTTCGGCAAAAAGAGACCGATAGAATAAGTACTGGGTTTACAAAAAGAATAAATCCCGGGGTCGAGTTGCTCGACTAAAAGGCGGTGCCCCAGCATGGCCGCAGTCAAATGACTGAAACAAGTAAAGGAGTAAAGGAGCTTCAGGTGGTCCTTGAATAGCAAGTGGTTTTCTTTCCCCTTACCTCTTCAATAATCATACTCCAACTTTGTTTTCTGTAGTATTTCATTCAAAGGGATCATTCCCAGCACGAATATCTGTGGGGACACACTGTCTCCCTGGAAAGTTCTTCTCTTGATCTTCATCTCTCCTAGTACTTGCTTCCCTGCTGTCAATTACGTTCTCTAGTATTTCATTATGTTCTATATAAAGCTTCTCATATTCTCTGCTACTCCATACATTTCCATTGTTTTATTATCAAGGATTGTGGTATCATATCATACGCGTTGCTACATTCAGCCCATGCTATGCCCAGGTTTCTGTTTTCTCACACAGTTCCTGATTATTAGATTTTCAATTAAGACCTTACACTTCGTTTCCCGGCTCCTTGTTCGGCACCCTTTCGGTTCAGTGGGTAGCAGCCCGCTTTTGTCCAAGCATTTGTACAGTTAAACAGCCAAAGCACCTGACATTAGATTCCACATTAGCGGAAGACATGTTATAGGTCTTAAGTTGGACGCAACATTTCCCTTTTGAGGATCCTTGGCACAAAACGATATCTTTTCCTTTGTCATCCAGCTGTGTACTGCGCCTTCCTGCAAGCACTCATCTAGCTGTTGTGCTATCCTTTCATGTATCCCACTCAGCTTTTTCAGCCAACACCCTTGGATCATATCCGGGCCTGCTCTTTTATCGTTTCTGTAGTTATTTCTATGTCTTCTTGGACTTCTATATTTCTTAACATATCTTGGATTTCATGCAGCCACTCCGTTTCATCAGTATGCTCTACAGGTTGGTCGTAGATTCCTCTCCAGAATGCCTTGTTTTCCACTGGCATCATTGTTACATGTATTTGCCCATCTAGTTTCCGAAAAATAGTTTTTTTTCTTAGTTACTTCAAGCAATCTGTTTTGTCTGAACTGTCTTTTTCTATTGTCACACCTCTTCAGTTTGCTTTGATTGCTACAATCCTTTGTTTCAGTTTTTCGAATATCACACCATAACCTTTATCTGTTATTCGATATGTTTTTTTTTCAGCATTATTCTTATTCTTACTTTCTGCCATTCAACCACTTCCCAATCTCTCAACTTGTCCTGCCTGAATCGTTAGCATGCCGGCCAAAATGCTTAGTGGCATTTCTTCCGTCCTTACAGTGTGTCCCCTCAGATATTCGTGCTGGGAATGATCCCCTTGAATGAAATACTACAGAAAACAAAGTTGGGGTTTGATTACGGAAATTTCGCCGAGATCAACTTTACTCTACAACCTTTCGGGGTTGATAAACTTAGAACTAGTGAAATATTTGGGGTCGATGGAGTCGACTAGTCGTCCTCTCCCGAAAAATTTCAGTAGAAAGGATTATCATCATTATTGCTTTGGTTTGATCCTTACTACCGCACTCACTACTCCTATAGTCAAAATCCTTACCGGTACTACTACAATCATTCGTACGACATTCATATAAGCTTTTACTCTCATTATTTACGGAAATACCAATACTACCGATACACTTCCTCTTATTGTAAAAATTATTATTGTAATTACTACCGTTGCCTTTATGGCCGTTAGCCTTAATTGGGTTTCTACCACCATTCCAATTGTCGCTATTATATTCGATGCACTTCAGAATTTCAGATATTATTCGTATCCCCAAGTCGCCTAGTATTCATACTTTTATTATCAGTCCACTACTGAGGATATTATAATCATATTTATTATTATTCCCCTACTTTTTTTTACTTCCAATTTTGCCATTTCCCCTAATAGAATGCATGTTATTATGAATAATAGAATCCTTAGCATTAGTGCAACCAGCAGGCTTATTAATTTCCTGGGGATATTCGATACATTGCTTGATACATGGCTTGCCCGTTCTAGACAATGCAGAGCTATACTAGTGAGCATATACATTAAATATTGCTTTTACATGTACAAGGAATTGTATAGAAGTATCTGTATATGCAGGTATATGTATGGATGTGTTTGTGTATGACATATACACAAATATATTGAACACTGTTGTGTGACCTGATTGTTAAAATACCTAGATCGAATCAATCTTTCAAATCATATATATATATATATATATATATATATATATATATAATATATATATATATATATATATTATATATATATATAGTGAGAGAGAGAGCGATAGAGAGAGAGAGCGAGAGATATGTATATACATGTGAGTGTATATATATCTATGTATGTGTACTGTGTGTGTCTGTATGTGTGTGTCTAGTCAAAAGATGAGAACCAGAGATTCTCAAGATCAAAAACGACTTACTAGGTCAGATTTTTATGTCTCCTTCCTGAAAATGAAGGCCGGATCTATCCAATGTTTATTTGATTCCCTCACTGGTGGCGTATTTCTTTGAACTACATCTGCCAACATTGTGAAGTATCTTCGAGCCGCCACAAAAAGCTGAAAACTTCAACCCATTAATTTTCTGGCTTTTTAAAATCTAAGTTTGCTCCATTAATATATAAATGTCTATATATTTACACTTCAATATTCCTCGTCTGATAATTTCCAGTTTTGGGATTTCTCTCTATTTACATGAATACATGTATATATATATTTGCATATTATACCTGAGCAGTTTTAGTTGTTTATTTGCATCCTTACTCTCTCTCTCTCTCCGCCTCTCTCGCCCCCACTCAGACTCTGTCCCTCCATCTCTTTCGTCCTTGCGACTGTTTGTTGCCACCTATGCAGCGTCTATTCAGAATACAATAGGATGCAATTGTAAAATGGTTCTTTGGCTTTCTTATATTTCCACATTTTATTACATCAGTATATTGTATTAGGGTATCAAAATATACACACCGGAACGACTATAAATATATGCGCCTGCTAATACTTTGCATCTGCCACATCCTCGCGTTGTTGTTTTCTTGTGTTTTCCTCGTTGTTTTGGATTATATATATATACGTATATATGTATATATATATATGTATACATATATACATACATACATACATATATATATATATATATAATATATATATATATATATATATATATATATATATATATATATATATATTATATATATATATATATCTATATATATATATATATATCTATATATATCTATATATATATATATTATATATATGTATATATATATGTATATATATGTAAATATATATGTATATATATATATATATAATATATATATATATATATATATTATATATATATATAGATATATATATATATATATATATATATATATGTTTGTGTGTCTGCATGTGTACATGCGTTGTAACGTTTATAGTATTCGTCATTTTCATCTCCTTGTTCTTGTTCTTGTTGATGTTGTTCTTCTTCTCTCCTTCCTCTTCTTCTTACTATTATTATTAAATTATGATTAGTAATGTATGATAATCATCACCGTTATTGTATCTTTTGATATTTTCTAGATTTTGTGGGACATTTATTTTAAATATCTCTCAAGCAAAGTATTTTTTTTTTATACCTTATCACAACTTGTATATTTCCAAACATTTTTGCATATATATAAATGTACAAATACGAAAATTTGATGCAGCACATATATAATTCAAGCTTAAACGAATTGCTAAAATATGCCATTTAAAGCACATTTATGAATACAAATGTATCAAAATAATATTTGCAGAGAATATTTCTTCGAATCAACATAAGAAAACACAAATATTTAACAACGTTGGCAATTTATAGCTTTTATAACGTTTCATATTATTATCTTACAAACATTACGGGTATTGTTATAGTTTTGTTGTCGTTCTTGTAGTTGTTGATAATTTTTGAATTATATATGGATTTTGGCAAAACATTTCTTACAGAAATATCACATAATTTTACAGAGGTAATTTACAATGAATTATTCATTGCATAATGTAATGTAAGCACATTTAATAATACCTTTCTTAGTAGCATTTCTTCCGACTTTGCGTCCATAATTCATATATAACCGGGGTCGGCTTCGTATTTCATCGTTTCGGAATTGATAAAAAAAGTATCGGTTTAGGGCTGGGATCGATGTAATCGACTTGCCCTTACCCTCAAAAATGTTGTCTTCGTGGTAAATTTTGAAAACATTATTATATATTTCTTATTATTTCTATTTATCCCAGGTGTTATTGGATCTCCTGGAGTCTTACATGCATAGAGGGCATGCTACCTGCAGCCTACGGGTGTGTGCTATCCATTCTTACCAGCTATCAAATATTTTCCTGATTATTCAGGCCAATACCTTCTGATACTGTTCCCAAGGACCCAACAATAATTGGCACTTCAGCTTCTTCATTTTCCATAGCCGGGATATTTCGTACTTAAGAGGGTTGTATCTATCTTTCTATCTTTTCGTTTTCCTTTTGAATATTCGTGGGTCAAAGAGGTATGCAGGATCACCTATATAGCATGTCATCTATATAGCATATCATTTATATAGCATATGTGGTGCACTTTGTCCACCACTAGGTTCAGTCTGCTATGCTCTAGCGCTTGATTTGTTTGGACTGGGAAATACCTGAGGATTTTGCTAGACTCCGACTCTGCTACTATCTGCAGTTTGTTGTCATACCACGTGTTGCCTCTTATATCACCCACATTCGCACAGTTTCCAATGCAGCACTTTCGCTCCTTGATCGTGTTGCCACAACTTGTATTGATTTTTGGCGAAATCTAGGGCATTCGTTCGTGATATGAGCAATGGCTTCATCCACTCTGTTGCAGATTCAACACAGCGGAGACTTTCCCTTTCCTAAGCTTGACCTTCCAGTTCGTGGCCAAAGCGTGGCCCTGCGCTGCCAGTATAGTGATTTCGGTCTCCTTTTTTAGGGTTCCTTTCATCAAGCAATCCCACCTATTTTTGTTCCAGCCACTTCTATTGTAGCTACATAGAATTGATTGTGTAGTCCCTCCTTGTGTAATTCTTCCTCATGTCCATTTTGTACTTCTTCCTTTGTTTTTCCCGTTCTCTCTGCTTTCAATACACTCGTCTCTAACTGTCACAAGCAAGGTTTCCTTACTTTGGGCTAGGTATCTCATTAAGCTCTTGAGTTCGATACACACGCAGTCTTCCACCTCTTCTTTGGTTGCTCTCTTCATGCACGGGCGATTAGTGTCTGTACGTGGAAGATGGGATCTATGCATCGATAGGATCGTTATTGACTTCCTGACAATCTCCTTTAGCTACTCCGGTGTCCACTTCAGGTTTCCAGCCTCATACCGAACTAGTGCGACAGCGTGCGAGTTTATATCTTCTGGAATTTCGCTTTGAAGTTAATATTTTTCTCACTCACCGCAGGTACTCTCTTTTTATCATTTTCTTAAATGTCGTGGTGTTTGATGCCATTTGCCTCAAGTATTCCCAGGTATTTATAGCTGGATTGAGGTTGAATTTCCTTCATCATTTCACCACTTGAAAACCATATGCCTTCTCCCCTGGCAAGCTTTCTTCATCTCAGCGCCTTCGAGCACATTTTGAGAGTCTCAACTTCATCTTAATATCATTGGAGAAAATCCGCACATATTGGACTAGGCTGTCCAGTTCTGTCTCGGCTTTTGTGAATAGCTTCAGGTGATCCATGAATAGCAAGTGGTTTACTTTTCCCTTACATCCTCCTAGATCATACCCCAATTTTGTTTTCTGTTTTATTTCACTCAAGCACGAATATCAGCACGATATACACCAGCACGAAGATTAGTGGGGACACACTGTCTACCTGGAAGATTGCTCTCTTGATTTTCACCTCTCCTAGTACTTGCTTCCCTATTGTCAATTCCGTTCTCCAGTATTTCATGCCATTCTGTATAAGGCTTCGCATATTCTCTGCTATTCCATACAGTTCCATTGTTTTATTATCCAGGAGAATGGTATCATATAGTTTGCTTTGCGATAGTCAACCCATGCCAAACTCGGGTTTGTACGCCTTCTCTTGCAGTTCTTGATAATTATATCATCAATTAAATGTTGATCCTTCGTTCCCCGGTTGCCTTTTCAGCACCCTTTCTGTTAAATGGTTAGCAGGCCACTTTTTTTCCAAGTATCTGTACAGTTCACCGACTAAAGCGCCTGACATAAGTTTCCACATTAGAGGAAGGCATGCTATTGGTCTAAAGTTGGATGCAGCATTTCCCTTTTTAGGATCCTTGGCACATAACAATATATTTTCCTTTGTCATCCGGCTGAGTACAGCGCTTTCATGCAAGCACCCATTTAGCTGTTGTGCTTCACTTTATGAAGCCCTCTCAACTTCTTCATCAAATAGGTTGAACCCCATCCAGTCCTGTGTTCTTCCAAAATGGGAAATGTTATTAACTGATTTTTAAAATTATTTCTATAGTTATATTTATGTATTGGACTTCTATATTTCTTGACCTGTCTTAGATTTCATGCAGCCACTTCGCGTCATCATTATGCTCTATAAGTTGGTGCAGAATGCCTTCCTCTGCCTCTGCTATCATTGTTACATATATTTGCCCATCTAGTTCCTGAAACAGCTTCTGATTTGCTTCAAACAATCTGTTTTGCCTCAACTGTTTTTTATTCTGCTGTTATATCTCTCCAGTTTTGCTTTGATTGCTACTACTCTTTGTTCCAACTCTTCCAATATCACATCATAACTTTATCTATTATTCTATATGTTTTTTCCCTTAATTTATTCTCATGTTACTGTTCTGCAATTCCCCTCTTTTCAATCTATCAACTTCTACTAAATATTTTTAAAACTTTGTTTCTCACAAATTCCTAGAAGCCAGTATGGTTCCTTTCTTTGTATCCAATTCTATCTGCCGCAACCAAAGCTGCAGCTCAAATAATCTTGTTAGTTTCAGTTATATATTGGCTGCCACAGAAGTCAGAATCCAACGGTGGTCGAGCACGGGTCAATCATAAGAGATAGAGGAACGAACGCGAAAAACCGTTGACCTCGAATCGACAGAGAATTGTGTCTACAGCTGATATGATGATGATGATAATAATAATAACAATAATAATAATAATAATAATAATAATAATAATAATAATATACCAGGCAGTGGCTCTCATGGCTTCTGATCTTAACTGATTGGAAGTGTTATCATGTACATTGTTTTGTCTTGGTATAAAAGATGGGCTACAGCAAATATTCTGCTCAATACCACAGATTTGCTTGTCAGTTGTTTGACCGTAACCAGTTGAGCATGTCCCTTAGTGGCTGACGATATGTGCATCTCTGATCACGAGCAGAAGTAGTGGGGGAGCATCATAGCCATGTGTTGAGAGGGATTCTTTGGGGTTTGAATAGTTCACCTCTGGAAACATGGGTGGTTCTTTCAACATCCTTAAACAACCCTTATTCAGGGACCGTTTGAGCGGGATGGGCTACTCAACCTGAAGAAAATTCTAACTGGGCCCCACCTGCAAGGTCATGTGCTGTTTATCTTGATATGAGA
Source organism: Octopus sinensis (assembly GCF_006345805.1). Classification (NCBI taxonomy): domain Eukaryota; kingdom Metazoa; phylum Mollusca; class Cephalopoda; order Octopoda; family Octopodidae; genus Octopus; species Octopus sinensis. The sequence continues at coordinate 39,039,999 of NC_043010.1, forward strand.
TCACCATGTCGCGCACATATGGTTGTGATGCATGTGCCTGGTGTACCTTATCAGACGGGTAGTCATGATGGGTATATTGGGCTTCGTATATTTTACCCCAGTGTCACTTTGATGGCATGAACTGCTCTCTCACTCAATAATAATAATAATAATAATAATTTTTATTGTTGTTGTTGTTATTATTATTGAGTGAGAGAGCAGTGCATGTCATCAAAGTGACACTGGGGTAAAATATACGAAGCCCAGTTTACCCATCTTGACTACCCCTCTGATAAGGGTACACCAAGCACATGCATCACAACCATACGTACGTGACATGGCGATCACATATCAAGATAAACAGCGCATGGCCTTGCACGTGGGGCTCAGTTAGAAATTTCTTCTGGTCGGGTAGCCCATCCAACTCAAAACGTTTCTGAATAAGGATTGTTTAAGGATGTAGTATGGATGAATTAGCCAAACATCTAAGAATTCCTTTCAAGAAACGGGTATGAGGTTCCCCCACTACTTCTGCTCGTGATCAGAGATGCACATATGGTCAGCCACTAAGGGACATGGTCAATTGGTTAAGGAAAATAACTGACAGGCAAATATGTCGCCCATCTTTTATACCAAGACAAAACAATGTACATGATAGCAATTCCAATCAGTTAAGATCAGAAGCCATGAGAGCCACTGTCTGGTACTGCCTCAGGGCAGTGGTCGCAAAATCAGCGACCTCGCATCGACAGAGAATTGTCTCTACAGCTAATATAATAATAATAATAATAATAATAATAATAATAATAATAATAATTGTTATTGTTGTTGTTATAATTATTATTATTAGTTTATGATTTGACTCAGGTTCAATTATATTCCTGGTGAATTTATGTGGTAGTGTGTTACTATCTATAACCTTAGGTATCCACAATTTTTCAATATTTCAAGAGGTTAAAACTCTCTTGCTAATCTGTCCTGTACCTAAGAGGAAAACTTTCTGTAGACGCTCTAAAGGAGATTCTATTACAATCTCTTCCAACTATTTTCTATATCTTTACTCAACGTCCTCAATGCACCAATTATTACAGGCACCATCATTACAGTTGTCGTACTCCAATTTCTAGCAATTTTGAATTTTAAGGGATTGTATTTTTTAAAAAAATGTCGTCCTCTTTCTTTACAATCCTGAAATCAAACGGACATGATGAATTAATTAGTAACCAAATTCTCTTTTCCTTCTCTATTATTTTTATGACTGGTTTATTATTTTCTAGCTTCTTATCCGTATTTTTTATTCCTCGGGAATGTATTTTTTAAAAACATCAACAGCGAGCTGGCAGAAACGTTAACGCGCCGGGCGATATGCTTGTCGGCATTTCGTCTGGTAGCTTGCTTACTTCCGGTTACCCAGAATACAACACTAGTTGCTGTGGAGCGTTACAGTGAAAAGAGGCGGGCTTTCGCTCCATGAATAGAAAAAAAGAACAAAAAGAAAAATTGTCAATTATGGCTCGCTCTAGAGAGCAAAAATATTCTTCATTGGTGTGGCATATCTCGCTAGAGAAGGTGGAGTGTACCAAACTGGAGTACTTCAAGAAGAACCCCGACTATTGGATTACTTGTTGGGGTATTATACGAAGGATTCCCTGTCTGTTCAATTTGTGAGGTTTTCTTTTAATTTTTCCCTTCTTCCATTTTTTCTTTCTAAATTTTGGTTAATTCTTTTCATTATTTTCCTTTCAGTTTCCTTTCCTTTTGGGTTGAAGAGGCTGAAGCCTTCTCCACCACATCCGCCTCTCTCTTTCACCGGATAGGGAGGTGACATCCAATGACTGTTCCAGGAATTTACAATTGTCCTGGGACAGTACTTTTTAATTTGGCCTGGCTACAGGCACGATTGACACAATTGGGGGGGACGTCCCTCAAGTATCACCGGATACCTGCAGCCAGCCATTTAAAAAAAATCTGGAAAAAGCAGATCTATTCTGGCCGATGGGGTCCACAGGGTCAAAATCGCTTTTGACACTTCCCAATCGACCGCCGGCACTGCTCCTTCATTTAAGAGCCTGGGCCCGCTATCCCCCAGTCTCCGTCGGTTGGTATCTGCAATCTAACCTGCCTCGGTTCCTTGGCCAAACCCACATACCCAGGCTCTTAATTTCCTCCCGCATTGCGACGGGAGGAACAGAATTTCGAGGCCATCGGCTCTAGCTAGCTATGTTTTACACGAACCTGTGTATATTATAACCTTCGAACATGGGAGGTCAGCCGCTTCCTCTTGCTGGTCAGCCATCTGCAGACTAGTTTGAGGGCATTTTCCCCTTATCAATGCAGAGCACCCGAACCCAGCAGGCGTCGCTACTGACCGTCTGTTCGAAGGATTATTTACCTAAATTCAGTGAAATACATCCCTGTGCGAAGGTTATAATGGACACAGCTTCGTGTGTCACATATGTAGTTAGAGGCGATGGCCTCTTGGAGCTAATCAACGGCAGCATTCGTCATATATTTCTGGACTGCCATATTAGCTTGGCGATAACTATTAATATGTTACAGTATTGTTGCTTCTTAAATAATTTATAGAAACATTTCAAATAAACGACGACCACATTAAAATATTTTGAAGCCAACTAACAGAAACGAGCATTATATTAACAATAGAAATTAATATATCATGTATACATACTTACATACAATTATATATTTGCGTGTGTGTGTGTGTGCTAGTGTGTATATATTTATATATACGGGCGTATTTTGTGTGCATATATGCATCTAAATATATAGAAAAACATTAAACAGACTTGAAAAATTACAATTATTAGATTGAAATATGAATAATACATATCGCTTGCCTAAAATTTCAAGTTAAAATTAATTTAAAAGGAATATAAAACGCTAGTGAAGAAGGTTGTTCATTGCTGTAGCGCATACGATTGGGAAAAAATGAAGGAAAGCATGAAGAGAAAAGAAGGAGAGGAGGTATTTATTAGAATTCGAAAGAATCTAATGCAAAATCGGTAGAGACAGTATATATATATATTATATAATATATATATATATATATATATATGTATCTATACACGTATATATATATATATATTATGTATACACGTATTTATATATATATATATATATATATAATATGTATGTATGCACGTATTTATATATATATATATATATATATATATATATATATATATATGTATACACGTATATATATATATATATATATATATATATATATATATGTATGTATGCACGTATTTACATATATATATATATATATAATGTGTGTGTGTGTGTGTGTGTGTATGGATGTGTGTGTGTAGGAAGAAGAAAGAAAGCAGGAGGAGAGGAAAGAAATAGGTGATGGGGATAATGAAGGAGTTGTGAAAGTTTTCAGAATGTAGGGGAAATAGATTGTAATTAGAAGTCGAAGCAGTAAAAATCAAGTGGGAAGATGGAGAATTATATGACAAGGAAGGTGTGAAATTAGGTTATACAGGCACCATATTGAGTAAGAAATAGCGATAGCATTAGATGAGTTTCGAGGAAGAGAAAGACAATGGGAATTCAGCCAAGAAGTGCAAACGCGCGTCTGTATGGAGAGTGTGTGTGTGTGTGTTTATGTGCATGCGAGATAGACAAATAAAAAGGGACAGAAAGATAGAGAGAAGAAGAGGAAGAAGAAAAAGAAGAAAAAGGAGAGAGAGAGAGAGAGAGGAGAGTATCTGGCACTACGTGTATTATTTATTTAAAATGTTAAAAATCAATATTTGTAAGAAAGATCATTTAAAACTTTTTGTATAGAAATATGAACTGCATAATGATCAATGGAAATTTTAGAGCACCTCCAACGTTATTAAAATCTCTCTTCTCTCTATCTGTTTCTCTCTCTCTCTCTCTATATATATATTATATATATATATACATCTGTAGTTTATATTATCAAACAAGAATGTTGTTAACAGTCACTGTCAAACAACATTCTTGAATAAGAATAATAAAGTAACCTATCAGATTCATGTGAAATTGTTTTTATTATAATATATATGTGATATATATATATATATATATATATATATATTCAACAATTGAGGGCAAAATTAATTAATTATTAATCAATTTCACCAAGTGTTCAGTATGCAAAGGGACCATTCAAGGCGAATTCAAATTATTACATTATATAAAAGGGCTTAGTAAAATAAATTACTTGCCGCATACTGAACTCATTAGAAATAGCAGCTAAAAAACTTTTTTAAAGCTATTTCTAATACTTAAAGAAAATCTCTCTCATATATAGTGTTGCTTAATTCAACTCACAAAAGTTTGGGGGTAAGGACATCGAAAAATCAAATGCTAAGGTTATTTGAGAACGTACGTTTCAAGATTAGTCAAAACAACACTTCTATCATCAGCTCAGAAATTCTTGGTTTGGATTTGGAAACACTGAAAATAAGAACATACCCTTTCGAAGATCTGCTCGTAACTAACAGTGCCAACAAATTCAAATAAGCAAGCGAAGAATCTCTGTTCTCCCCTTTCCACCAGCGTGGGTTAAAATCATCAAACACTATGCTTATTTCGGTAAAATCCGAAGCATTAATCAGAGGGAGATTAATTATAATTTCAACAATTGAGGGCAAAATTAATTAATTATTAATCAATTTCACCAAGTGTTCAGTATGCAAAGGGACCATTCAAGGCGAATTCAAATTATTATGTTCTTATTTTCAGTGTTTCCAAATCCAAACCAAGGAATTTCTGAGCTGACTGATGATAGAAGTGTTGTTTTGACTAATCTTGAAACGTACGTCTCAAATAACTTAGCATTTGATTTTTCGATGTCCTTACCCCCAAACTTTTGTGAGTTGAATTAAGCAAACACTATATATGAGAGAGATTTTCTTTAAGTATTAGAAATAGCTTTAAAAAAGTTTTTTAGCTGCTATTTCTAATGAGTTCAGTATGCGGCAAAGTAATTTATTTTACTAAGCCCTTTTATATAATGTAATAATTTGAATTCGCCTGAATGGTCCTTTGCATACTGAACACTTGGTGAAATTGATTAATAATTAATTAATTTTGCCCTCAATTGTTGAAATTATAATTAATCTCCCTCTGATTAATGCTTCGGATTTTACCGAAATAAGCATAGTGTTTGATGATTTTAACCCACGCTGGTGGAAAGGGGAGAACAGAGATTCTTCGCTTGCTTATTTGAATTTGTTGGCACTGTTAGTTACGAGCAGATCTTCGAAAGGGTATGTTCTTATTTTCAGTGTTTCCAAATCCAAACCAAGGAATTTCTGAGCTGATGATAGAAGTGTTGTTTTGACTAATCTTGAAACGTACGTTCTCAAATAACCTTAGCATTTGATTTTTCGATGTCCTTACCCCCAAACTTTTGTGAGTTGAATAAGCAAACACTATATATGAGAGAGATTTTCTTTAAGTATTAGAAATAGCTTTAAAAAAGTTTTTTAGCTGCTATTTCTAATGAGTTCATGTAATGCGGCAAAGTAATTTATTTTACTAAGCCCTTTTATATATATATATAATATATATATAATAATATAATATATTATTTACATTATTTACATTTGACGGATATTTGTTCTGATCTTGTTTGTTGTTAACAATGTTTCGGCTGCGTTGGGGAAATTTCGAACCTGGGTTCTCATTCCTAAGGTATGTTTCGATGTTGCTGTTATGATGATGATAATAATAATAATAATAATGATAATAATAATAATAATTATTATTATTATTCAGATCGCTGCCTGGAATCGAACTAGGAATTGGGGTTAGTAGCCCGCGCTCTTAATCACTACGCCATATGCCCGTGGGCATAAGGAATCTGTTCACATATGAGTGTATGATGGATTTGATGATGCAAGCATAACAGATACAAAGTCTGCCGCACATTTTTAAGTCTTAGTCAGTCTAGATAAATCTCTTCTGTATCTCAAGCATAATTTAAGCATTCACATTCATTAATTTAACTTGAGAGACTAGAAATGCACTCCCAGAGGCATGGCTGCCAAGATTCACAAAATAATCCACTACATGGTTTCTTAGAACCTTGTATACTTAGTTTCTCAATGTCTTTTCCCGAAGCAGATGTAACATTCATCTTAGTATTCTTGCTTCTTCTTTTTTTCAAAATTTCTAGAAGCATTACTAAAACTGGGGAAGACGCTTTTATTTTTTTGAACTAACTTTCTTAGTAATCCAGCAGATAGCAATTGCCTTTATACAATACATCTTTTGGGGGAGGGGCCCAGTAGATTAGATAGACACCAGTACGCAACTGGTACTTAATTCATCGATCCCGAAAGGATGCAAGGCGAAGTCGACCTCAGCGGAATTTGAACTCAGAACAAAATACTGCTAAGACAAACGAAATACCTATTTCTTTACTACCCGCAAGGAGCTAAACACAGAGAGGACAAACAAGGACAGACAAACGGATTAAGTCGATTATATCGACCCCAGTGCGTAACTTGTGCTTAATTTATCGACCCCAAAATGATGCAAGGCAAAGTCGATCTCAGCGGAATTTGAACTCGGAACGTAACGGAAAACGAAATACCGCTAAGCATTTCGCCCAGCGAACTAACGTTTCTGCCAGCCGCCGCCTTAGAAAGGAATTGATGGCACTCCGTCGGTTACGACGACGAGGGTTCCAGTTGATCTGATTAACAGAACAGCCCACTCTTGAAATTAACGTGCAAGTGCCTGAGCACTCCACAGACACGTGTACCCTTAACGTAGTTCTCTGGAAGAATTAAGTGTGACATGACTGATCCTTTGAAATACAGGTAAAACAGGAAGAAACAGTGAACAGTGAGAGAGAAAGCTGTGGTGAAAAAGTACATTACGGTTCGCCCCCCCCCCACTGCCGGAGCCTCGTGGAATTTAGGTGTTTTCACTCAATAAACACTCAAAACGCCCTGTCTGGGAATCGAATACTCAATCCTACGACTGCGAGTCCACTGCCCTAACCACTGGGCCATTGCGCCTCCACAGAAACAATTGCATTATATAAAAAAAAAAATGAATGTGTCGTCTTCTATAATTGCTACTGAGTGAAGTAGTACGTTTAAATTTGATATTCCTGATGTTGATGCTGGTGACTTCGCATTGAAACAAGTACCTTGTACTGATTCTCTGTTTGAGGAATTGAATTTTGTGATAAATTTCATTAAGTTCTTCAATAACATATGTTCCTTTCATGAATATGATTAGGAAGAATATATGTATACACACACACTCTCACACACACACACACACACTCACACTCACACACACTCACACACACACACCCGTGCGTGTGGTATCCCCATATTTATTACGACTTCAACCTCATGGTATGCAACATCAAGTATGTGCCTATTAGTTCCAGGGTATATATATATATATATGTATGTATATATACATACACACTTACCTATCTATCTATCTATCTATCTATCTATATATATATATCCATATATATATCTATATATCTATATATCTATATCTATCTATATCTATCTATATATCTATCTATCTCTATATATATATATATATATATATATAATATATTATATCTATATATATATATATATATATATAATATATTATAATATATATATAGATATATATATATATATATATATATATATATATATTATATATATATAATATATTATATATTATATATATATATATTAAAACTTCCGTAAGAAGAAGTAAGAAGAGACCATGAAAGAGAGTAAATGAAATGAGTGTCAGAGAAAAAAAGAAAAGCGATATAAATTGTGGATGAAGAAAGTTAATAAGATTACTGTGATGTCTATTTTTTTTATTATAGAAATATTTCTTCATGTAGTAAACAATTATTTTATCGTAACTGGTTGCACGGCAGGCTTCTCTCTTTCACTATATTTCTGTAGTTGGAACATTTGCTCCGAAATCTATTTGAATGCAACATATGTTTGTAACATTTTCACGGCTTTATTCAATGTAATTCGCTAAAATCATTAGTTAAATTCTATATAGCAATGCTTTTTTCAAGTTGATGGCTCAAAGCATTGGAAGCCTTATACATACAAAATGTATTTTCCTTTTTCAGATGTTAACGAAATTACTTCATTGCTTTTCGAATCGGACTGTCTATAAATGAGGAAGAAAAGATATTTCAGCGATTGAGAGATATAGTTGTTTTTCGGGTATATGGTGTAGAATAAATCCCGGAATCTTGTCACATTTATTCTAGACTTATCTCATACAAATAGAGACACATATCTATCAATCATCTATCAATCAGTCAATCTATCTATCTATCTATCTATCTATCTATCTATCTATCTATCTATCTATCTATCAATTAACTTCTCAGTCAGCTTGTGTGTCTGTCTCCCTGTTTATTTGTGTGTGTGCGTGTGTGTGTATGTGTACATGCACACATACACACACATACACACATACGCGCACACACAAAAGAATAAACATATGCATCTGTGTAATATATGCACTACAGTAGTCTCAAACGTTTATTTGCACCCGAAATAGTATATCAAAATTTTCTTGTGGAATTTGCTCTCCAGGAAAACATTAATTGTAATTATACAAAGCACTAGCTTAGGGAGAGAGACTTGTTCAGGAAATTTGAAATTGCGTGTAAGAAATTCCTATCTTTCCACCTATCGTTTTTCTATTGCTGAACAATTAACAATCTAGTATAGAATAAAAAAAAACAAAACAAATAAGGTATGCCTTTTAAACTACGAAAAAATTTTGCTTTATAAGAAACGTCTATCTCGACAGATTTGCCACAAGTTAAACCGTGCTTATAATTACAAAGGAAGATGAAATATTACTCTACATGGCTATCAACGAAAAAGAACTTTAGAAACATTCACAATATTTCATTGTTTAGAAAGATTTAAATGCGGATGTTCTGTACACCTTCTTTAATCTTTGATGTAAATTCCTACCTTTCATGTCGGACACAACATAACTTAAACTACAAAAGATTTTCTGTTCAGTAATATTTTAATCAAGCAAGAATGCCAGTCTCATGTAACACAATAAAACATCCACGAATGATAAAAACGATAGAAGTTACGAAAGTATCTTCAAACAGGAAAACCTGACCCGAATACATCCAACGGAGTAGGGATCAAGGCACCCGCAGTGAGATGTAGAGTGGTAAGGTGTCTAACCCAGGTGACAAATTAAGTTTATTTCTCAAGTGAGTTATAGAACACTTTCAACGCCGAGAGCATCAAACCGAAAGTTTGTAATTTTCACTCAATCCAATACATTGTGTTGGTACGTACTTATCGACGTCCGAAAGTTGAAAACGTAATGCTGATCAGAATCAGCAATTACCGAAAAACATTCTGGTCGCAGCTCTCACGACTCATCAAATTTGACGCCTACCCAGTATATATATACATACATATATATATATATATATATATATATAATATATATATATATATATATGTTTTATTTATATTCCTGAGCGCCATACTAATACAATTATTTGTTTGTATTCCACCTGCCTTCGTCTTTTGTTTATTTTCATAAAGCTTCCCGTTATATATAATATATATATATATTATATATATATATATATAATATATATATATATAATAGATAGATAGATAGATAGATACGTGAAAAAGAAATCATACAGAAAATCATGTCCATAATGTATGCATGCATTCATGTACGCATATATGTATAAAGAACTGTAAATTAGAAACTAAACCCTCAGCAGTGTCATTATGCCCCACAATAAAGAGGATACCGATGTACCTGACCTGGGCGCTCGTCAGAGGATCAAATGTCCTCTAGCATGTTATAGTAATTTATAATACACACGGAATTCATATATACATTATGAGAGGATTCACACACACACGCGCACACACACATGCACACGCACACACACGCACGCACACACGCACACACACACAAACATATATATTCAGGTCTGTGTTCGTATGAATTTTGCATTGAATTAATATGAAATTCCTATATTCCAAGCCTTCAATCTATCTCAAAACCTTTTTGACTCTTATTTGACGTTTATACACTCCCAACCTCCCAACATAATTTATCTAATCCCCTTTCCTTATTCCTATATTCTTTCTATCTATCAATGGCATAGTATATGTATGTATAAGACACACAGGAGTACACACAAATAAACACATATTGGCAATTACATAACGATAAAAATACATAAATACATATATTCAGACATTCATATATCTATATGTGTGTGTGTGTGTATGTATGTGTCTATATATATATGTATATATATATATATATATATATATATATATATATATATATATATATATATATGTGTGTGTGTGGTGTGTTGTGTGTGTGTGTGTGTGTGTGTGTATGTATGTATATATATATATATATATATATATATACTTGCGTGTATATTTGTAGGCCAAAAGACATAGTGTATATATGAATGTATTATATGTAAAAGAATGCAGGCTATAACGATAAAGGTTGAGAATGGAACAATGAGATGAAAGAGTATAAGGAACATACAAGAACATGCAAGAAATAGAGTTGGAAAAAAAGAACCCCAAAATGTATAAGCCACATATGAATGAGTTGGGAACGAATTCAGGAAGATAGATTTAGAGATATCAAAGGAAATTAATGTATGCGAAGAAAGACGAAAAGGGCAGATAAGGAAATAGCAATAGCATCAATGAAGAATGGAGGCGGAATAAGGGAATTCAAAAATGGGGAACAAACTATATATATATATATATATATGGATACATAGGTGTATGTATATACAGGAGTGGCTGTGTGGTAAGTAGCTTGCTAACCAACCACATGGCTCTGGGTTCAGTCCCACTGCGTGGCATCTTGGGCAAGTGTCTTCTGCTATAGCCCCGGGCCGACCAATGCCTTGTGAGTGGATTTGGTAGACGGAAACTGAAAGAAGCCTGTCGTATATATATGTGTGTGTGTGTGTGGGGGGGGTCTGTTTGTCCCCCTGGCATTGCTTGACAACCGATGCTGGTGTGTTTACGTCCCCGTCACTTAGCGGTTCGGCAAAAAGAGACCGATAGAAAGAGACCGATAGAATAAGTACTGGGCTTACAAAGAATAAGTCCCGGGGTCGATTTGCTCGACTAAAGGCGGTGCTCCAGCATGGCCGCAGTCAAATGACTGAAACAAGTAAAAGAGTAAAAGAGTAAAAGAGTAAAGATATATATATATATATATATATATAATATATTTATTTCCAAAAAAAGAAGTTTGAAACGCCTCTGTATATGATAAATTTTAATTTTCTTAGAGCTTTTATGTTTCGGTTCTTCTTGAAAAAAAAACGAACCTAATCAAAAATAACACCCTGGACCAAGATCATTAAAGCATAAATTGGATATTCACAAACAAAAAAAGGAATTCTACAAGTCCAACCACAACTACCCCTACCACCACGATCACAACTACCACTGCAAACAATGGTCTCTGCTAATGCTGCTATTACAGCCGACGGTCACTACTACTACCACTACAACTACTACAACTACTACTACTACTACTACTACTACTACTACTACAGTATTAATAAAATAGATGGAATGTGTAATAAACTTTATAGGGTAGAACAAATGTTTCAACCCGTTCTGGGTCTACTCAGGTACATCAGTAAAAAGTCACACAATGTATGTATTATCAGAATGAAGGATAACAGGATCCCTAAGCAGCTGCTATATGGGGATCTTGTGAATACAAAGAGACCCCGGAAGACACTAAGGCTGCGATTTAAGGACTGTGTCAAGACCTCATTAAAGTCCTGTGATAGTCCTACAAGAGATTGACTGGGAGAGCAATGCCTGACACTGACGGAGCAGGTATTCTGCATGAAGAACTTAAGCGTGCTGCTCGAAAGCTCACTGCTGGTTTGCAATGTATGCAGTCGCGTATGCTTGTCAAGAGCAGGGCTCATTATCCACCAAAGGAGCCTCAAATGCAAAATATAAGCTAGTCCTCGAGCGTACAATGTTCCTGAAGGTCAGCAATGACCTCTCTCCGTCACGAGTGGACGGCCATCATATATGTGTGTGTGTGTGTATTTGCATGTTTATGTATATATATATATATATATATATATATATATATATATATATATATATATATGTATATATACAGCTTTATTCGTTCGCTACCTTATCTCCCTTTTCTCTTTCCCTGTCACTCATTGCACTTCCTGTGTGTCTCACTCTTGTCTTAATTTCTTTGAATGTAAGTTTGAATATAGATCCTCAGATATATAGAGAGATAGATAGGTGTATATGGATGCATAGACTTACGTATATGTACATACACCTATGTATATGGATACATAGGTGTATGTATATATATATATATATATAAATATATATAGATATATATATATATATATATATATATATATAATATATATATATGTATGGGTGTGCATGTGGGTTTCGTCTATGCGTGTGAGTATGTGTATACATTAAAATGGCTCGCTCGAACTCGGTGAGAAATGAAAATAGGGGTTATAGCAGGCCTGAATGAAGAACTGCAAACTAAATAAACGACGACGAAGAAGAAGAAGATGAAGACAAAGAGGGAGGAGGAGGAGAACGAGAATGAGAAGTAGGAAAGGAGATGAAGGAGGAGAAGAAGAAGAAGAAGGAGCAAGTGCGAAAGAAAAAGACGAGGAGGAGTGGAAGAAATACGATAGAGAAAAATACGCAGAAGGAAATAAGCATCAACATATGAAGAATAAAAAAGATGGGGAATGATTATAAACAAGGAAGGAATTGGAAGGAGTAAAAGGAAGAATACAGAGAATTAGGAATAAAATCAAAATGGGAGGAAAAATTTCTCCCATTTTGCACCATTTTTTTTTTATGTTGGTAGAACGGTAAAAATCGAAGGCAAGTTTGGTTCTAATAATTTTATGGAATCAACTCAAGATAAAACGAAATACAAAGTAACCCCCCCCCCGCCAATGAAGATTATGTGCATTTAACGGAATACTTACGTTGCTATATCAATGGCATAATAACTATTATTTTTGATAAATACAACCAGAGAAACGTAATGTCAAATTGTATATATGGGAATTTCATAGGGGAATTGGCATCAATCCAACCCAAAACGGAACAATGCAGCAGAGCAAAAAAGAAAAAAATTATATATATGTATATATAGAGAGAAATATGTAAAGGTAAGCTCCAAGGATCGAATCCTCAACGAGGTAACACGATACACCCCAACGACAATGTAATTTCATACAATCAAGATATACGCGTTTAGATAATTTACCACTTCTGAGGCTCAGCCAACTATGAAACATATGTAATCCGGAATCTATCTATCTATCTATCTATCTATCTATCTATCTATCTATCTATCTATCTATCTATCTATCTATCTATCTACCTATCTATCTATCTATCTATCTATCTATCTATCTATCTATCTATCTATCTATCTATCTATCTATCTATCTATCTATCTGTCTGTCTGTCTGTCTATCTATCTATCTATCTATCTATCGATCGATCGATCTATCGATTTATCTATCTACCTATCTATCTATCTATCTATCTATCTATCTATCTATCTATCTATCTATCTATCTATCTATCTATCTATCTATCTATCTACTATCTATATATATATATATATATGTATATATATATATATCATTCTATTGTATGTATGTATGTATGTATGTATGTATGTACGTATGTATGTATGTATGTATGTACGTACGAAAGCGCCAGCACGTGCACAAATCTACGCACAGATAAATTCATGTAGATAGCTAGCTATATATACATATATATATAAATTTACATCTAATATAGGTTAAAAAATTTTCGAAAAAAATTCTATCAATGGCCAGCATATTAAAAAATACCTTTTAAGGTTAAATTAATAAACGACTTGTTATAAGTTGTATATATATATATACATATGTACGTATATATATATCCATATATCGATATAAAAATGTATGTATATATATATATATATATATATATATATATATATATATATATATATATATATATATATATATAGATAGATACATACATACATACATATGTACGTATATATACATATATATATATGCATATGTATATATATATGTATATATATATACATATATACATACATATATACATATATAAACATCCATATATTCATATATATATGTATATATATATATATGTGTGTGTATATATCTATGTATATATCAATGTATATAAATTTATATATATATATATATATATGCGTGGGGATGTACACAATAAGGTTACTTAGAAATGGTGCGTGATACGATATATATATATATATATTGTAACTCCTACGTGTAACTTATTGTGAAAAATTTGACTGACAATAATAAGATATATTATTATTATTATTATTATTGTTGTTGTTGTTTTGATTTTCATAGTCTTCATCGTCACCAGCTACACTCCTAATCTCAATATCAATATCCTAATCATTATTGCCATCCTCTTTATCGCAATTATAATCCCCAACTTTAATACGACTACTATACACCTGTTTGAATATCATAGCTAACGGTTATCTTCACTGTTATCGTGACATGATATATCGGGATTTTCATCATTTCTATCTTATTTGTGATTCACAAAAACCTATAAAACGTATATAAAAGCAGCAGCAACAACAACAACAGCAACAGCAACAGCAACAAAAACCACATCAACAAAAACTACAACAACAAAATATGACAAAGTCATCTTATGTACTTACCACCGTAGGCATACGTGGAAAAATACAAATTGTTAAAGAAAACGAAAATGATTTCTCTTTCAAAATTAGATTATATGTTTTCTATATTTTGAATATATGAAGAAAAATATAAACATAAACAAAAAGAAAATAAAAAATTGCTTTCAAAATATCTGTAGTTAAAAATGAAACTCTGTGATATGAATTCAACATACATGATTTTAATTATTTTCGGCTTTATTCTGCGTAGTTTCTTTTTAAATTTATTTCTCGTTCCACTCAGAAAATCACATCACAAACCTCATTGAAATAAATTTACTTTTCGTGTGCGGAAAAACGGGTTAAAACGAAAACATATTGCAAAAAGAAATTTGAACATCTTTTTTATCACTTAATGCTTTCATATTTCATCTACTGGTTAAAACATTAAATATTTATTTTTGAAAATATATTTACAAATATTGACGGCAGATATAAATATATATTTGATTAAAGATCTTATTTAATGTAATGACTGAATATAAACTACCAAATGAAATGTATAAATTTTTCTGCAATTAGAAGTTTAATATGGGTTTAAAAAAGTTTGTGTGTGATTCAGTCAACGCAGTTAGTGTACATACAATTAAGGCGTACCAAGAGTTCGTATTAACTTTGTGATATCGCACAACTTCCAGACAAAAAAGATACAATGTTTTGTATCCAGTTCTGACCGCCTGATCAATTAATTGGCCAAAAGACGAGAAATGATTCATTGATTCGTCATTCTGGATATACCATACTGGGTAGAAATCAGAATATTTAATCACACTTCATTCCCTTGAGTGATCGATAAACTATAATTATCTCCATACAACCTCTATCTGTCTCAGTGTTGTGTCCTTATTACTTGTTCAGGCAAACTGCATGGAACCTACGTGCAGTGTTTCTGTTCTCTATCCATAAAAAAATACAGGCTCCCCATGTTGTTTTTGATTATTATGTTTTTGCCCTCTATACAATCACAGAATAGGTCTGCATGTATGATTCCTATGTTGTGTAACTAGGTCATGTGTTCATTGTTTGTAGTCGATGTACAGAATATTATTCCCATCTGTGTGTCCTTCTATGCCTACATCCTATGCCAATTTACAGAACAATTATCGTGTGAAGTGGGCAACCAAAAGATACACAATAATCAATCGTTGATTTTTGGACCGTAGTTCTGATTTCAATTCCAATCAAAAACTGATTATGTTTACAGTTTATTTGAGCATTGTATCAAATCATGATCGATTTAAAAATGATCAAAGACATTATATACATAACTATTTTCTCCATTTAGAAGCAAATCAACTACATCAATTTGGGGGATAAATATTCAAGAAAGCAAGAAGAGATTTAAGAGATATTAAGCTGCTATTTACAGCAGCTGGAGCGATTTGGCAGAGACATTCTTGTTGGCTGTCAGGAAAGCAAAATATCAAGCAAGCAAAATAGCCATGATGTTGGAATGGTTTTTAAAGAATGACATCTACTTTAGCAATACCGCATCACCAGTTTGCACCGTTTCACCTCATTTGCGAATACTATTTCTTGTCACAGAATGTGCCATAATGTCACACCACTAATCTCCTATCGTTTCGTAGCAAAAAGAACATTAACTCATCTTCTGCCTAAGCAACTCCGCCGTTGAGGTAGGAATAGTGTACTGAAAACACCCTAAAACACTGCATTCCATTTTCGCACACCACGTATTAACAGGATTATTTCACTCAACGAATACAACATCTTGGGGACCTGTACATGCATACAGAGCAAAAAAAGCCCCACTATAATCTGAACATAGACATAGCTACTCACAGCATATCTGCGCGCACATACACACAGATGCACAGATATACACATTATCCCAATTTCAACCAATAGACATCCGCAACCAACTACACATTCACTCATCATCCCATATAAAAACACACATTGCGTATACGTACCTCCATTTCCCACACAATTATTCTACACATCATTGCATTCGCGCAAACTCCAGTATATGGAATCCCTACAATTCCTCGTTCAATTTCATTCTCTGGCTAGTGGTTTATCCCCCCTTTCTCTTCCGATTCTCTTCGATTCCTCTATATCCATTTAATCTCAGTCTGATGCAGATAATGACTTGTCTTAGCAGTTCACTCCACTCCTAGTTTCTTTCTAACCGAAACCTGCCACGTAAATAGAAATCTACTTGCATCGCACGTTCAATTCTCTTTCCCGGTCTCGCAAATTTTATTCTATTCTTCAATGTTTCTCTCTGATAAAGTGCAACATACGAAACATCAGTTTCTCCTCCATTTCTTTCTTGTTTTAAACCCTCTTGTACACTACTTTGTTTGTTGTATATTTTCGCTTTATATTTCTACACTTCTCAAATAAGTTTGTTTCTTTGAATCTATTTATTTTTTGTCTCTTCTTCACTTCAAATTTTACGGTAACGTTATTTTTGTGATTTTTACCAGCAAATACATACATACATGCGCACACACAGGCACACACAGACACACGCATGTATATGCGTGGTGATTGTGTGCATGTACATACATATGTACTTATACACATAGATGTGTATAGGCCTTATATACGAACGCTTTTCTAGTATATTCTAAGTAATAAAGATTCACAAAATGTTTTCCATTTCTGCTTGCAAGGGAAATGTAAATTAAGGGAAAAATAATAATTGGAATGCCACTTGAAACGAGAGAGAAACTAACTGGAGCATGAAGACGTCTTTGATGCGCAAAGAGAAATTTGCAATAGATACTGTTGTTATATTTAAATCTTTGAATCTCAAAAAACTACTCGACAGAATAATGCCACCTTAAAAGGAAATCATTAGACTGTGGGCTAAAATGTATAGTTGTATTGCACTCAAAAACAGAACCTACACACATACACATTCATGAATATATTTTATATCTATGTCTATATGTGAGTGGGATGAACATTTCGTATTCACATTTTAAATAATTTTTTATATATTTTAGTTTACTTAAGCGAAAGTATGTCTGCGTACTTAAAAATTACGCTATGCAACACCGCCATTTCAGGTTCGATTCCCATGCAATTCTCCTCGGCAAAGTTTCTTCTACTGCAGACCTAGACAAATCATTGCATTGCGAGGGAATTAAGTAGACAGAATCTTTATAGAAACCTGTCTTATATGCATATGCTTGGTGTTTTGTGGCTAACTAACTTTCCATGCTCTCAAAGTTTTACGAGATAAACTTCTACAGATTCAATCGTTTGAATGACCGAAAGTAGAAATCTTTAAAATTCTATGTTTAGATTCAATAGTAAACAATTTTCCCCCCAAATTCAACAATATATAAAATTCATGCTTTTGAATAAACGCACTACTTATAGTGCCTATATCTGTAGATGTTCCCTCTCTTCCTCTTTCGCTCTTATGTATATAACTTTGATCACTCTCCACCATTCTCTCTTATCTGTCTATCTATCTATCTATCTATCTATCTATCTATCTATCTATCTATCTATCTATCTATCTATCTATATATATATATATTATATATATATATATATATATATCTATATATATATATATATATATATATATATAATATATATATATAAATATATACACAAATATATATATATATACCTATATATACATGTATGTATGTATACTTTTTTATTTTTCTTAACAGTATTATTTACTATGAACTGATAAAACAAAAGGAAACACCATTCATGTGCTTTAAATTACTATCATCAATCATACATAATATGAGAATCTTTTTTCACTTGTTAAACACAATCTTAAATCTAGTGTTCGCGAAAAGAGTAAGTCTCGTGTATATGCATATATGTATTCATACAGGTATGTATGCATAATTATATATATATATATATATATATATATATATATATATAATATATATATATATATATATATAATATATATATATTTATTTATATATATATATATATATTTATATATACATATGTACATGTATATGTATATATAATATATATATATATATCTACGTGTACATATATACATATATACATATACACACATACGTAGAAATGTATATAACTTATACGTGTATATGTAGAGATTACGTACATATATTCGTATATATATGTATATATATAGTCATGCATAGTCACACATAAATACTATGCTAGCACACACTCTCACGCAAAGACACGCACACATACATACATAAATACATACATATATATATATATATATATATATATTATTGTTATATATATAAAGGATACATATATATGTACATATATATATACTTATATATATATATATATATATATATATATAATATTGTTATATATATAAAGGATACATATATATGTACACATATATATATACGTATGTATATATATATATAATATATATATATATATATATATATATATATTATATATATATATATGTATATATAGGATGAGAGAGTGCTTGAGAGACTGGGAGAAAAAGACGGAAGTGGATTCTGGAAAATATAAGCTGTTTGAGAAAATCTGTTTCACATCCAGAATTTTTAATTCTATTCTGCTGTTAAAACTTACTTTCTTTTAACGTCTTTTAGAGATGTAATTTAATTTACCTGTGATTATTTGATTTGTTTCTTTCTTTTATTTTCTCACCTTACTTCAATTCTCATCGAATATTCAGGTTGATTCAATGCAGCTTCAACAGTTAATGTTTTACTGCGGAGTAGCTTATCAAGCAAACACTGCTGAAAGTAAGAAAAGAGAAACGAGAATTTCGATAATATTTTATAGTGAACGGCCACGTAATCCTATCTGATTGAATTCAACACTGAAAACAGCAGGAGCACTATAGAATTCTCGTGCATTTCATTCGTTTGTCGAAATCAGTCTCCGCTCTCGGAATAATATTGAAATTATTTGTTATGGATTCTGCCAGGTTAATTATCATTTTATTCTCTTAAAAGAAACTAGTCTGCGAAAACATGAAAAATGAAGTGGTATTAAAAAGTTATAGTTATGTTTAATAAAAAAAATACCTTATTTATCTGAGTTTTAAAAGTATCTCCTTCGGAACAGTCTCCTTGCGCTTCAATACACTAGTCCCCGCGTTCCTGCCACTTTTGGAATCTTGCCTGGAAGTGGTTTTCCGTAAGCGAATCTTCTGCGATCTGCTCTTGATCTCGTTAACGATGTTAAAACGGTGACATTGGAGCTGAATCTACATCTTGGGGAAGAGATAGAAGTTCGCAGCTGCTATATCAGGCAAATAAGGTGGATGCAGAAGCGATTCGATGTTGTTTTTGGCGAGACACTCATGAGTGAGGGGAGCTCAGTAACTGAGTGCACTGATGTCGTGGAGTATCCAGACGTTAGGGTCGCCTACACGGACCCATACCACAGACTAAAAGCATCAGCAATACTATTGATTGTCCTCCGTCGATTCTCATGCACGAGCTGAAAAATTTTCTTCACGTTTTCGGGTCTGACGCTCGTAATAGTTCTTCCAACTCGTTCCTCATCTTCCACGGACGATCTTCAGGTTTTGAAGCCCCCGTACCACTCTAAATATTACCGCTCTGCCGTTAGCTTGCGAAAGCATGATAAATATCTCAGTAGCTTCCCAAGTTTAACGGAAAATTTCACGCTGACACTTTGTTCCTGTCCATGACAAAATCGAAGACTACAGCATGTATGTGATCTCCCCAATAAAAAAAAGGAAAAATATATTCGCAACTTGTGACGTAAGCACAGCGATGACACTCGGCACACTGCCTCATGAAAATCACTGCTAGCTCTCACTGCGCACATAACTGTGCTGCGATCTTTTGGCGCGCTACAGAACTAGTCCGAGAACCTCTTGGCACCATCTCGTATCTAATGTGAACTAATAGTAGCGTTTTTCTAACATCCAGGATACTTCATGGAAACCTTTCAATATATTAAGATCTCTGTATGGAGATCTTAATATATCTCTCAAGAGACCGGAAGAATTAAGACATGGCATATTTCACAATTCACCATTGAAGTAGGAAGGAGCGTTACAAAACATTTCCTGCCTTTAGTTGGGCATTATTTCTCGATGGTCATAAATTTGATAACTTTCTCCACAAAATAATATAAATATGAGCCATAGCAGCCAGAAAAACTTATCAAATGTCGATAAATGAAGCACCGTTAAATTGTTACAAATATGCGCAAACTAGAGGGATGTTAGAAGCAATTGTTGAAATTTAGAGAATTGCTTACCACACCAACAGAAAATGTTCTTCAGAAAGGCATTATACACTGTACTTATGCCTCTACCAGTAATATATCAAGGGAACTGCTAAAGACAAGAGGCTATTCTATCAGCTGTAATTTGAAATCCCGATAGAAGTTTGGCAAACGATTGACAAAACTGCAAGCAGCATCATGCAGACGGTATTAGATAAAGCCAACACATTTGTTAAAGGTTCGAAGTATTACGAATTAACTTTTAAAAATGAAAATCCTCATGACTCACAATCTTACCTAAATCTTAAAGTTATTCTTTTTTAGTATACTTACCGTTTAACGTCCTGGTATTTCGCCTGGTGAATTCAGTATTGAAGA
>NC_043010.1:39066379-39081379 GCF_006345805.1 Octopus sinensis
TAATAATTCTGTTATTATTAAGCGATTTTCTCTAAGCTATATTTGTTTCACATTTTGGTACAAAGCCAGTAACTTCGAGTGAGAGGATAAGTCAATTACATCGACCACCCCGTTGCTCAACTGGTACTTATATCATGCACTGCGGAAGGATGAAAGGCAAATTCAGTCTCGGCAAAATTTGAACTCAGAAGAAAAGGACAGACGGATTTCCTCTAAGTGTTTTGTGCGATGCGCTAACGATTCTGCCAGCTCGCCGTATTTTAACACTTTAGCAATAAAACCAGACACAGCCAACCAAAATATTCAACGTGGTTTATGTTTAAAATGATCGAATTTAGCTGCTCGCCCCTATCTTACAATGTCATTGTAAAAGTAAACAATGACATCATTGAACTCTTAAAGCTGCAAGATAATGCATAATTAATTCATAACGCTGAGAATGAATAAGCATTTTATTTGACAAAATAATCTGAATGCGAAAGGGTTAATTTTCATCATTTTTTAACCTCAAGATCTCAGGAGAGTTGGTATCAAACATGTTATAGAATATGTGAATAGAACTCGTTTTTCTCTTCATAATTGTATTCTATCAAATGACTTAAAAGGATTCTGTGGTGTATTGCCGTTGAAGGTATATAAAATATATACATGTATCATATCCACTTCTATTATATTATGTAACAGTTATATATATATATATTTATATGTATATAAGAAGAAAAGGAGCCCGTCGTATATATGTATATGTATATATATGTGTGCATGTATGCGTGTTTGTGTGTCTGTGTTTGTCCCCCAACATCGGTTGACAACCGATGCTGGTGTGTTTACGTCCCCGTAACTTAGCGTTTCGACAAAAGAGACCGATAGAATAAGTAATAGGCTTACAAAGAATAAGTCCTGGGGTCGTTTTACTAGATTAAAGGCAGTGCTTAAGCATAGCCGCAGCCAAAAGACTGAAACAAGTAAAAGAATAAAAGAGAGAGTAAGAGAGTGTATATATATATATATATATATATATATACATGCACGTTTATTAATTTATTTTGCAAGATTCCTGATGTGAAATCGTGTATTAACACAGATATTTGAGAAGGTACGTGGGATGGAAGTGTCGCTAGAGTGGTCACAGTTCTGTGACGAAAGATTTCCAGACAATAGGCATAAAATAAGAACAATAAAAAGCAACTGAAGAACGAATGTATAGTGTATGTGTTTATTTGGCAAGTAAAATGACCATCATGAAATATAATAATCATATTTGTAGTGTTTAAATAATTTCTGACAAAAACTGAAGCACTACATAGCCGATGCTCCGATGAAGCTATCAAGAGTTACTCAGGCACTCGAATATGAGACCACTGCATCCTATAGTAGAAACAGCCATAGGCTCTTCATAAGACAACATAGCCTATGAACATAGGCTGTTCATAAGATCATAAGATAATCGTTTATCGTCTCTGTTTCTCATATCACCTGATCACGTGATCGACCAGGCTATCAGATGTTCTTACGCATCGCTGGTCCCAATGCGTTTTTGCAACGTTTTAGCCTTCAGATGACGCCACCCCGCTGGCTATGCAAGCAGATCAATACCCCCTCTGATCGAAATGGGGAATGGGGCAGCGTGAAATGAAGTATTTTCCTCAAGAACACGACGTGCCGCCCAATCAGAGAATCGAACCCACTATCTAGCGCCTACACCTTTTTCTTATATATATGTATATATAATATATATATATATATGTATGTATATATATATATATATATATATATGTATAGATGGACAGACATGCAGATAGATAGATGCGTGTGTTTGTCTCTATGTATGTAGTTGTGATTATGTTTCCTAAGTGAATCTATATAGATTCTGTATGATATTTACACCGTAATGCAAGTCCACTATTTCCAAACATTTGAAAGACACACTTTCATAACATGAGTACCACAATTAGTATCGGTTCGAATTATATATTCAAACCCTTATAGTTCGTATTCCATAATGGGTTGCAGTTCAATGCTTCAAAATATTAGAATAAGGGAATAGACGAATGAAGAGAATAAACTGAAACATTCCATTTAATCTGAATTTCCTATGCATAAATCAGCTGATCCAATTATTTCACGCACATGACCATATCACATCTCATCAAGAGTCTCACTTGTCGATATTTAATTACATTCAGTAACAGAAAATATTAACTTGGGTTTACCAGCCGTTGATATTACAAAAACAGCAACAGTACATCATCATCATCATCATCATCATCACCAGTAGCAACAATAGCAAGAACAATAACAGCAGGAATAATCTCAGCTACAAGAACAACGAATGTCTAAGTCGCATTTATAATTATATTCACGTCGATGTTATTTTAAAGACAGTATGTTTGAGCTAGTTTGAAAAGGAATTTATTGAATAACTTTATAAAAACACGCTGTTGTACAGATTCGTTCAAATACCAGATCCGTTATTGATATCCCCCTCCCTCGGCAAAAAAGACAAAAAAGAATAATAATAATAATAATAATAATAATGATAAGAGAAAAAACAGAATTCAAATGACATACTAACGCGTAATCTCAAACACATGCATACATAATCAAACATATTTACACACATTTGTACGCCTACATACACCTACAATGTAATCAATATGACTATCGATGACTAAAACTTTCTCTTTTTTCACTTTGAATATTGATATTAATGCATTGACTATAACAAATATTTAAATTGATTTAAAAAAAAAATAATTTCCCTGGTTCCCTTCCTTCATAATGAATGAAATATATTTGATATGGATTGTTGTCTCTCTAAATATTATGAAGGAATTAATAATACTGTGCTAATAATAACAACAACAACAACAACAACAACAGTGAGAACAATAACCAATGGAAAAATAAAGAATTCAATCGATGTAAACTAAAACAACAAAATTAAGGTAAATAAATGCCTCAATAAAGTAGTGAGCGTTGTAGAAAGTGTAAGGAAATAAAAGGAAATAAAATAAAGAACACACCTAGGAAACAATTATGTCTCTGAAACTTTGTCACTCAATTGAATATCATGTAAATATTAAACTTGTGTTTATTTATTGAACGCGATCAAGAAGTGTCTCTTCTTTATTTAAGACACGGAAAAGTTAAGTGAGATGAAGCTGTAAATACGGTAAGACATCGGACTACAATATTAAGGTTTGTGGTTTCGCCTTACTTCGTCGATGCAGCGTGAATTTTATTCCGTATTTGTGGGAAATATTTTCAAATTTTCAAATCTTCAAATCTTCATAGCCATCTATATCTTGTTTCTCTTGCAAATACATAAGGTAGAATCGTAAGGACGGCCGCTGCACACAGTCATAAACACTGCTGTTCGTCAGCTTAAAGTGTTTCCATGCTTCAATGAGGATGCTTTGACATGTTGTTCGTCTGTAATACGAATCATCTCAGATCGGGAGCGAAAAGTATATCGTGTCTTCTATAGATTTGTTATAACCTTTCTCGCGTGGAAAGGTCGCCAGCAAGGAAAGGTGAGTTTTACAATATTTAATTCCGTTCTCCTTGCAACAGCACACCACCTGAGATCGATGGATTGACAAAATCATCAAAGCATTGTGAAAAATCCTTTGTGGTATATGTTCCAGCTGTACACGTTCCGATTTAAAAATTCTGCCCATGGCAACAGTATCTGTCAGCTCGCTCAAATCGATAAAAAATAGTAGTACCAATCATGAACTGGTTTCGATATCATTCTTCCACAAAAATTCTTTGTAGCACTACTCAAAATTTCTACAACTCTTTCTGCTCCCTTATTGTTTACCTTTTAAATAGGCGCAGGAGTGGCTGTGTGGTAAGTAGCTTGCTTGCCAACAACATGGTTCCGGGTTGATTCTCACTGCGCGTCACCTTAGGCAAGTGTCTTCTACTATAGCCTCGGGCCAGCCAAAGCCTTGTGAGTGGATTTAGTAGACGGAAACTGAAAGAAGCCCGTCGTATATATGTATATACATATATATATATATATATGTGTGTGCGTGTATGTATGTGTTTGTGTGTTTGTCCCGCCCAACATCGCTTCACACACACACACACGCACATACATTCACACACACGCATGCATGCACATACGCGCACACACTCACGCGCGCGCACACACACATGCACACACACGCACGCACACAGAGACATAAACACACACATACATACAGGCATAGGCACATGAACACCCTGCGAGCTTAATTTTAAGTTTAAAAGTTACAGAAAAGTATCAGATAACAATTAGATCCGTTGCCTTTCTGTCCTCCTTTTCGATTAAAACACGAGTTAAAGTGACTGTGAAATGTGTCGTAGACTCAATGAACACGTATAGTATAACTGTATGAGGTACATGGAGGGAACGTCTACAACATTCCAACATATTTGCGTAGGAGAGACCAATCGTAGTTAAAAGATATATATTAGTGACTGGGCACAAGGCCCGTAATTTTTGGTAAGGGGACTAGACGATTAGATCGACCTCAGTACACAACGGGTACTTAATATATCGACCCCGAAAGAATGAAAGGCAAAGTCGACCTCAGCGGAATTTGAACCCAGAACATAAAAACAGACGAAATACCCCTAAGCATTTCGCCCGGCGTGCTAACGTTTCTTAGTTCTTTATTGCCCATATGTGCATATATATATTTCTTTACTACCCACAAGGGGCTAAACATAGAGGGGACAAACAAGGACAGGCAAATGGATTAAAGCGATTACATCGACCTCAGTGTGTAACTGGTACTTAATTTATCGACCCTGAAAGGATGAAGGGCAAAGTCGACCTCGGCGGAATTTGAACTCAGAAAGTAACGGCAGACGAAATATCTATTTCTTTACTACCCACAAGGGGCTAAACACAAATGGACAAACAAGGACAGACACATGGATTAAGTCGATTATATCGACCCCAGTGCGTAACTGGTACTTATTTAATCGACCCCGAAAGGATGAAAGGCAAAGTCGACCTCGGCGGAATTTGAACTCAGAAAGTAACGGCAGACGAAATACCGCTGGGCATTCCGCCCGACGTGCTAACGTTTCCGCCAGCTCAACGCCTTAATAGAAATAAATAATACTAATCATAGTATTAAATAGTGAAAGAGTTACCTTAACTAAAACTACTTCTATTTAAACCAATCAGTACTAGTTAAAGCAATCTACCTACGTAGGTAGATCTATAAACAATCTAGCTATGAAGGTAGATCGACTGAGGCAGTACTCAAATTTAGTGAATATAAAATATTACTAATCGTAGTACTAATAAAAAATTCAATGAACATTTGTGCAGAGTTATTTAAAATAAAGCTATATTTCTTTTTTAACCAATCAGCGCTAATTACAGAAGTTGATTAATTCAATTGACATCAATCTATGTATATAGGTAGATAGATAAACATAATTTAATAGAATCTTTGTAGGTGTTACATACGATACGATGCATAAAAAATAGTCTGACACGAATAGAGCAATACATTTTCAGCTATATGTCTTATAATTATAATATATTTCTATGTATGCAGGTGATGCGTATATGTGTGCGTGTAAGCACGTGTTTATATACATGGGTATATATAGAAACACACCCGCACATGTGTATAAATGGTGGTGTGTATATGTGTGTATACATACATTTTCATATAAATGCATATACATGATTTTCACCCTCTCTGCATGAATATATATATATATATATATATATATATAATATATATATATATGTGTGTGTGTGTGTGTGTCTGTGTGTGTGTGTGTGTGTGTCTGTGTGTGTGTCTGTGTGTTTGTGTGCGCTGTGTGCGTATATGTGTCTGTATATATATATATATATATATATATATATATATATATGTGTGTGTGTGTGTGTGTGTATGTATGTATGTATGTATATATGTATGTATGTATATATATATAAATATGTATGTGCCTGTGTATTCATGTGTGTATCTGTGCATGTGTGTGTATGTACATGAATGTGCTCTTTTGTTTGCTTTTACTTTCCTCTGTATAAACATCATAAAAAAGTTTGCAGATAGGAAATATATCGCCAATAACATAATTATGTTTCATTAGCATTGAAATTTTATTGTCATAAATCGTGACACTTGAAAAGGAGGTCAGAATATATTGTATCATTAAAATTTTCTGTTTACTTAAATTCTACCTTTTGGATCTTAACAGAAGCGTGATCAACAAGCACTGAATAGATATATCTTTGGCTACGAAGAAGCTTCTACTCTCTATCAGAAAACTAACAGCTAAAAATATCCTTAAATTATAAATCGCACTTCGCAATCTTGCATGGAAATAGAATGAGTTGGACAGTATGCTACTGAAAAACACAACATAATGGATTGCTCTGGTTAAGTGTTTTTTTTACAATCATCAATGCCAATCTGATCCAAAGAGGCCAGGGGTTTCGGTAAGACGTTAAGTCGATTACATCGATAACAGTGTTCGACTGTACCAACCTCGAAAGGATGAAAGGCCAAGTCGATCTCGGCAACATTTGATCTCAGAACGTAAAGTCGTAAATAACGCCGCAAACTCCAGCCCTCCCCCGGCGCGGTAATGATCCTGCCACCTCGCTGTTTCATTTACTATAAATATATTGATTTCAAATCTTGGCGAGCACAGTCTTCAACTGGTATTTATTTTATCGACCCCGAAATGGTGAAACACAATGCCGAGCCCAGCGGTGTCAATTTAAGCCAGAATGTGAATATCGAAAGAAATGCCGGTTAGCATTTTTTTCCGCCGCGGCTACGATTCTGGCAGCTTGCTGCTTTACAAACAAACTGTATATATATTAATACAAAAACAAGCAACTATAATTAACCTCTGCGGATTGTTAATTATTGCAATATTTCGTGGTAGATATAAGTTTGCTTGTCTGAACGATAACGTTTTCTTACATCCCATCAGTTTTAAAGGCTAAAATATCTTCATGGCTCTTACATTTGTTTCTCGCAACTGGGACATTAAAAGCAAATTTCATTTCCCTTCCTGTTTGTGAGAAGACTGGTTATAAATACCTTATCTCTTTATAGTCAAATAGATACAT
Source organism: Octopus sinensis (assembly GCF_006345805.1). Lineage (NCBI taxonomy): Eukaryota > Metazoa > Mollusca > Cephalopoda > Octopoda > Octopodidae > Octopus > Octopus sinensis. The sequence continues at coordinate 39,073,485 of NC_043010.1, forward strand.
TATTTAACAGTAACGTATCTATCTGTTCTTCATAGGCACTCGAAGATTCAAACCGTTGAATTGTGTTTTTTGCGAAGTAGAAGAGAATGTTCTGCGATGGCATAAACAACAGCGGTCATACAGTCCTCTTCCAATTCGCCAGAAAATATGAGAATAATTAGATATACTCTTTTACTCTTTTACTTGTTTCAGTCATTTGATCGTGGCCATGCTGGAGCACCACCTTCAGTCGAGCAAATCGACCCCAGGACTTATTCTTTGTAAACCTAGTACTTATTTTATCGGTCTATTTTGTCGAACCGTTAGGTTACGCTAAGTTACGGTTGTCAAACATATGCACACACATACAAACATATGTATATATATACATATATACAACGGGCTTCTTTCAGTTTCCGTCTACCAAATCCACTCACAAGGCTTTGGTCGGCCCGAGGCTAGTAGAAGACACTTGCCCAAGGTTCCACGCAGTGGGACTGAACCCGGAACCATGATACCTATTTTTTTTTATTTGCATTGCTCCGAGTGCACCTCCCGAACTATTGCCTGATTGGAGGACAGCAGCACAAACCAACAGTTTTTTACTCAATTCTAAAGGCAATAAACGGCTATTCATGTTAGAGTCATAGAACCGCTCGCGCAGATTAAACTGAGGAGACACAAAATAAAGTAAAAAAACTGCGATATCACATCGCCTCCTTACTCAATCGCGAATATTATTGAAACACATCGAAAAAAGATTGGAGATGTGTTTCGACGACAAAAATCAAGAGCGATCAGGTATTATGTTCGAATCTTGCCGAACGTAGTGAGTATGAATGTTTACATACTATTTTGGATTCTCGTTGTTCTGGAAACATTTCATGAGTTATTTTCTCATTTATGATTTTATTTAACTGTTTCTATTCAAATAGATTCAATATTAGATATCATTGACGAAAAGGAAATAGAAAATAGTATAGATAGAGGCCGATTCAATGCATAATGCAATATAAGTTCATTAAAGTTTACTTTTTTAATTTAGTCGCTATTGTAGAAGCACTCCGTCGGTTACGACGATGAGGGTCCCGGTTGATCCGAATCAACGGAACAGCCTGCTCGTGAAATTAACGTGTAAGTGGCTGAGCACTCCACAGACACGTGCACCCTTAACGTAGTTCTCGGGGATATTCAGCGTGACACAGAGAGTGACAGGGCTGGCCCCTTGAAATACAGGTACAACAGAAACAGGAAGTAAGAGTGAGAGAAAGTTGTGGTGAAAGGGTACAGCAGGGATCACCACCATTCCCTGCCGGAGCCTCGTGGAGCTTTTAGGTGTTTTCGCTCAATAAACACTCACAACGCCCGGTCTGGGAATCGAAACCGCGATCCTATGACCGCGAGTCCACTGCCCTAACCACTGGGCCATTGCGCCTCCACAGTCGCTATTATAGCAGCGTGGAGGCGCAATGGCCCAGTGGTTAGGGAATCGGAATCGTGGTCGTAGGATCGCGGTTTCAATTACCAGATCGGGCGTTGTGATTGTTTATTGAGTGATTGTTTATTAAGCAGGGTGTGGTGGTGAATCCTGCTGTACTTTTTCACAAATCATTTCTCTCACGCTTTCTTCCTGTTTCTGTTGTATCTGTATTTCAAAGGGTCAGCCTTGTCACAGTCTGTGTCACGCTGAATTTTTCTGAGAACTATGTTAAGGGTACACGTGACTGTGGAGTGCTCAGCCACTTGCACGTTAATTTCTCGAGCAGGCTGTTCCGTTGATCGGACCATCTGGAACCCTCGTCGTCGTAACCGACAGAGTGCCAGGTATTATAGCAGCAGAATAAAATACCGAAGTACATACTCTTAATATATATATATATATTAATAAAGGCCATTAAAGTGAAAGAGGGTACTAATTAGTATTACTATTGCTAGAAATAAGAGTCAAAACAACCTCATAAGCCACAAAGCTCTATCTTAATTGGATAATGCTTTGTGTCTTTTGAGTTGTTTTGACTCTTATTTCTAGCAATAGTATTACTAATTAGTACCCTCTTTCACTTTACCTAATTCTGTTTGTTTGCCTTTAGGTTGTTAAATTGCTAATTGGCCACCCATATAATTTGTTATATATATATATATATATATATATATATATTATATATATATATACCTTTGTATCTATGTTTCTCAGTATGTGTCTGTGTATATGTATGTATGTATGTATGTATGTATATATATATATATATATATATATATATATACATATATATATATATATACATATATATATATATATGTATATATACCTTTGTATCTATGTTTCTCAGTATGTGTCTATGTATATGTATGTATGTATGTATATATACATATATATATATATGTATATATATATATATATATATTACATATATATAAATATATATCTTTGTATTTATGATTCTCACACACACACACATATACACACGCACACACATATACACACGCACACACATACAATGAATGAATATATGGAGAGAAAGAGAGTGGCGGAGAGACGGACTTGTAAGGAGGATTATCAATTGTGCACAGCGCACATAAGCAGACAAGTAAACAAAAAGACGGCTTTTATCAGATATATTATATAAAGGGGGTTATACAACCATTGATTAAGTAATATCCATTGAGGGAGAGATTTATGAAACAAATATCAATAGCGGGATCTAATTTGCCCACGTATATATAGGTGATTAAATCATTTGTAAGCAAGTTCAATTTAGATATATTTATATATTGAATCAAACCGTAGACGCGATAATTTGTGCAGCAGACACAATGAAATCAAGTTAGACTATTGATGATGTTTTAGCTTATTGAAACATAGTTAAGAGATATTTTTCGCTAGACCTTGACATTTCAAGTGGTATTCTGTTCGTACAAGCACACTGTGATCTATCTGTGTACGTATTTGCAAAACTAAAATCAACTTATGATTTATAGCTACGGTGAGTAAAGCAAAGTGAAGGCCTATACAGATGAAAATACGTATATATATATATATATATATATATATATATAATATATATATATGCGTGTGTGTGTGCATGTGTAAATGTGTGTGTGTGTGCATCAATATCACACGCACATACACACGCACACACACACATATATATATAATACATTAATACTATGTCTTTTCCTTTGTTTAGACGTTTACTTTGTTTTAGCCATCACAACTATAAATCATAAGGTTATGTAAGTCTGTATGCACGTATGTATATGTGTGTATATGTGAAGGTATATACATATAAACGTTTAAGGCGGTGAACTGGCAGAAACGTTAGCACGCTGGGCGAAATGCTTAGTGGTATTTCGTCTGTCGTTACGTTGTGAGTTCAAATTCCGCCGAGGTCGACTTTGCCTTTCGTCATTTCGGGGTCGATAAATTAAGTACCAGCTACTCACTGGGGTCGATGTAATCGACTTAATACCTATGTCTGTCCTTGTTTGTCCCCTCTATGTTTAGCCCCTTGTGGGTAGTAAAGAAATATGTATATACATACACACATACATATATAATAATAATAATAATAATAATAATAATAATAATAATAATAATAATAATAATAATAATAATGATAATAATAATAATAATGAATTTGACAAGGTCAATAAATGTAAAGACTTGCTAATAGAAATTGAAAACATGTGGCATCTCAAGGTGACTACGGTACCAGTGATTGTAAGAACTCTGGGGATGATAAAAAAACAGGTACTGAAATCCATTGCGAAATGATACCAGGCTTACCATCCCTACAGGAATTGCAAAAAATCGTGTTAACTGGAACGACTCATGTACTGAGAAGAGCATTGTCGCTGTGAAAACAACATCCATTCAGGACTTCATTTATTTATTTATTTATTTTTTTAATACATATTTTACCTGTGAATTTGCGCGTGTAATCTGGGAATGCATACAATGAGCTTCTCTGCCCTGAGTGTACGGAAAACACTCGGCGACAAACGGAAGAAAATTTGATGAATGAAGGAAAATAATAATAATAATGATAACAACAACAACAACAATAATAATAATATTGGGGAATATTATTCCAAACGTTAGATATGTTACAACTATTATTGTAGGCTTTCCATTTAATCGTAGTAATAAAATCTTTAATATTATTAATAAGTTTTAAAATATATTCCTTTCTAGATGCTATAGGAATATCATTCAAAGATGAATTCCAAAGTAGCAGTTCTGCTTTACCTGTAAGATAATCATTTACTGGTTTCAGTCAGTAGACTGCGGCCATACTGGAGCACCACCTTGGAGAAGTTATATTCTAACGAATCGACCCCGGTGCGTATTTTCTAAAGCCTGGTACGCATTCTATCGGTCTCTTTTGCTGAACTTCAAATTTACGGTGGACCTTACTTTCGAACGGCCAGCCTTGTCACATTTCGCTGAATCTCCCGAGAACTCCATTAGGCATACACGTTTTTCGGGAATGCCCAGCAACGTTCACGTATAATTTTAGAGGTGACAGTTCCGTTGATCGGATCTACTTGAATATTCATCTGGAAAAAAACTCAGAAGCTAAAAGTTGCCCGTTGTACACACCATAGGTTTGTAAGTTAATGTCAGAACTAAAGTAAGACAAATGTTATAATCTCAATGATCACACATTCATTCAATGTAATTAACGTATGTAATACATGTTGGCGCAGGAGTGGCACCTTGGGTATATCTTTTCTACCATTGCCTCGGGCCGACCACATCCTTCTGAATATGGATTTGGTTAACGGAAACTGAAAGTAACCCGTCTTGTATATATATATATATATATATATATATATATATTATATATATATATATATATTATATATATATATATACACATATATATATTTATATATATATATATATTATTTGTATGTATCTGCGTGTGTATGTGTCCTGTGCTACAGCTTGGCAGCTGGTGTTGGTATATTCCAGTATCCGTTACACAGCGGTTCGGTCAAAGGGTCCATACAAACTACAACAACAACAACAACAACAACAACAGAATAGCTTCATTCGATTAAAGAATTTTACAACCTCGCAACCGCGGACCGGTTTCTGGGTTATTGCACTTTATCAATAAAGTAGCTTGGCCGGCTACATGTCGCTACTGAACTGGTGCCGAGAATATATAGATTTCAAAGTGACACACAGACACTGATCTAGACTGATCTAATATTTATTATATATATATATATCGAAAAGGGTATTCAATCCAACATTTCTATGCTGTAATATACAGCTTTATGTTGTGTGCCTTGAAATACAAGATATGTACATATACACACGCACATACGGTGCGGTGAATAAATTGTCGTCTAACTTACGCAAAAATGAAGTTATCATAGACATCTCATTTTAACAGAGATATTTATCAAAATTTCATAAATATATCTTGAAATACTAAAGAGTAAATTTATTCAGTAAAATCGCCATCGCCATTGGTTTCAAGCATGGCCTCCAGACAACTTTAGAATCTCCTGCAACTCTTCTGGACGGTCTCCTTGCTTAAGTTGGTGAACGCTGTCACAATTCTTGCTGTTAGTCCATTTTTAGAGTTTGGTGGTTTCTCGCTCAACTGCGCCCCACACATAATAATGAAGGCGTTTGCTGTCTGGGGACTTAATTAGCCATATGTTAGGGGTGGTATAGTCGCAGGAATTATCTGACACCCATGACTGGCTTCTTCTGCTTGTGTGGCATGATGCAGAGTCCTATTGCAAGACATATAGTCTTCTAGTATTCGCCCTTTTGACATACAAGGAAACTGAACGAACACAAATATAGAGGGTCGTTATACAAGAACGAGAGGAAAATATTGAACGCTGGGAGGAACATGCTTTTAAAAGAGAAAGGGTAGGAGAGAGAAAGAAACACTTTTGCTCTTTTGAAGGAAAAGAAAGATGGTCACGTGAGGAAAAGAAAGACGGATGATGGTCACGTGTGAGCAACCAGAGAGAGAATGAGAGAGTAAACGGGAAAAAGCAGAGAGAGCGAGAGAGAGAAAGAGAGAGAGAGAGAGAGAGAGGGAAAGAGACAGATGGAAAACAGTGTTTAATTGTCCTGTTTTCCATTTTTCCTCGTTGTTTACGTATCTCACAATATTTGCACCATTGGTGATGTACTGTACCCATATATGCATATATATCTCTATCTATCTATCTATCTATCTATCTATCTATCTATCTATCTATCTATCTATCTATCTATCTATCTATCTATCTATCTATCTATCTATCTATCTATCTATCTATCAATCTATCTATCTGTCTCTCTGTCTATCTCTCTCTCCTCTCTCTCTCTCTCCACACACACACATATATATATATATATTATTTACTCATTATTACTTAATTGAACGTGACACATCCATTACCAAGTAAGTTTATCGTTTATATTCACCTTCTTGATGCCATTCTCTGCTCTATACAGTTTTCTTTCTCCATCATTCTACACCGTTTTCTATCTGTCTCTCTCTCCCCTCATTCTCTTTTACTCTCTCTCTTTCTCTCGTTCCTCACACGTGACTATCGTCCATCTTACTTTTCCTCACGTAACCATCTTTCTTTTTCCTACACGGACGTTTAAAAGAACGGACGTGTTTTTTCTCTCTGAGAGAGCGAGCGAGAGAGAGAGAACGAGAATTAGAGATAGACATTCATAGAAATAGACACATATGCATATGTATGTGTGTGTGTATATATATGAACATATCCACGTATATCAGCTTATGTTGCAAGAACTTTCATTTTGGATGTCACATTCAGCTCGCACCCGACGTATTACCATATATTGGGTACAGCATGCCCTAATTTTAAAGAATTTATTTCGTAGTCCCATGGTCTCTGATGCCCTTCTGTAGTATCTTGGGCAGGTGACTTTCAGTATTGCTTCATGTCAACACAAACATGTGTGTTAAAATTGATGAGTTGTAAAACTGTACGGAAGCCTATTGGATAAATTATACCTGTAATACAATAATTTGGCCTTGGCACAAAATGTGTCCCGCAGATTCTGCCTGAGGATTAAGAGTGCACCTGTTCGTGGAATAGTCAATCCTTCAGTAAGCTGTTAATCTTATTCATAGAACAACTGTTTCCTCAATGTCGAACCATTGGCGATGGCATTATTACTATAATAGAAAAAGATTATAAAAAAAAAATGAGCGAGTAACTAAAAGGTGTATCCGGATTTGATTCCCGTTTAAAATATGTTCATTTTTTTTATAAAGCATGTGGCCGTCCATTGCAATTTTCCATATTTTCGGTAAAATATAGCAAATAAGTATAAATATGAATGAGATTTATGGGGAAAAAAACAAACGTCTTCACAAAAATAGGAGATAAAAATATTCAGCAAAAAGAAAAAAAAAGAAGTAGTAAGGTTAATGACTTCATTATTCCAATATTTCTTACCCGAATATTTCAGAATTAAATATTTAGCAATAGATGTTGGGAACTTCTAAAAGAACTTCCATACTCCTGAGTGAAAGCATCAGTAACATTGATTGATAGAGCGTGTTGCATTGGATATTTCAAAATTTTCAATGGAGACACGTAGACATTTACTATCCATTATCTCTGAAGGCAGACAGACATATATGCAAATTATAGATTTCCGGGCGAACGTTAAAACGTACGTGGTTTAACGATTCGTATTTACTTCATTCTCACAGGGTTTTGGACAAATACTATCGACAGATTTAATGTGCTTTCTAGAAGTTCATGCCTTTGAATAAAAACGTATTGTGAGACTGGGGACATTTCTATTGATGCAAATTTTGCTTATAGAAACAGCAATTGCTTCTCCATGAGAATATATTGTTTATATCACAACATAGAAAGTGTTATTAACCCTTTCTGCTTGACAATAC
>NC_043010.1:39088879-39091379 GCF_006345805.1 Octopus sinensis
TTCAGGAGGGAGAAGTGGAAGTGCATCTGTGTAACTTAATGCATTGCAAGCATGATGATGAAAATTCATTCCAAAAGATCGGTGTTTCGATTTTCTGGTTCATATTTACATTCCTTACAACTATACATTGGTAAAGAAAACGGGAAACAAACGAGCTACTGAATGTGAAGGGAATAATTTCAAATGAGATTATGTCAGAATAACAAAGTAATGAAACGCTATGGTAGCGAGAAGACGGTTTTTTCTGTCGAGTATCTCTCTGGGAAACAACGAGAGCAGCTGTTAACTACACTTTCCGAAGGTCAAGACAAATGGACATTCTGTGACATCACCTATAGGAAACTCACACCTGCCTCAAAGCGATCAACATCAGAGAGTGTAGTGACAAATTGAAAGCATTCAAATTGGAAAGATGCAGTCGTTTCAAGAAGGTAGCAGCTGGACGATGATAAATCAAATCAATTTGTTTCTGAATGTTCTTTAATTTTCTTTACATTTTGTCGATTTAAACTAATTAAAAGTAGTGGTGGAAATTCTAATTTCGTCATTTGTCCTCTGAACTGCTGCTTGCATTGAAATTTCCTCTCTATAAAGCAATTTTGTAGATACTAACCGTTACCAAAATTTGGTTTACCTTACGTGACAACAACGAGTAAAACTGCCAGCATTATAGCATATTCGTTTACGAGTCATAGCAAGCAGAATGTGGAACAGCTTCTGCAAATGCCAGTTTTGTCATCTCTTATAAGCCTGCAACAGAAGAATTCCTTCTTATCAGAACTAAGATCAATCATTGAATCCCACGGTTATCTGAAAGAATTATTGAGAAGCACAGTAAGAATTAATGAAGGCAGCTCATCAGACTTTAACCAAATCAACGTGAACAAGCATAACTCAATTCAAAAAGCAGAGCGAAATACCACTTACCAAACCGAAGACAAGAAATATATTGGTTTCTGATTTAGGCACAAAAGCAGCAATTTTTGAGGTGGTCCTGGTTGCTCTCATGGACCCCCAGTATCTCACTGGTACTTTGCTGCATTGAACCCTGAGTAATGAAAGGCAAAGTTGACTTCAGTGGGATTTGAACTCAGAATGTTACAAACCAGAAAAATACCGCTAACCCTGGAAGCGTGCGCCGTCTCAAACAATAGAAAGGTATTCAAAGCAGTATAGATCTGATTGTGTGGAGGCACAATGGCCAAGTGGTTAGGGCAGCGGACTCGCGGTCATAGGATCGCGGTTTCGATCCCCAGACCGGGCGTTGTGAGTGTTTATTGAGCGAAAACACCTAAAGCTCCACGATGCTCCGGCAGGGGATGGTGGTGATCCCTGCTGTACTCTTTCACCACAACCTTCTCTCACTCTTACTTCTTCCTGTTTCTGTTGTACCTGTATTTCAAAGGGCCGGCCTTGTCACTCTCTGTGTCACGCTGAATATCCCTGAGAACTACGTTAAGGGTACACGTGTCTGTGGAGTGCTCAGCCACTTACACGTTAACTTCACGAGCAGGCTGTTCCGTTGATTCGGAACAACCGGAACCCTCGTCGTCGTAACCGACGGAGTGCTTCCAATCCAAAGATCTGATTGTCTATAGAATAATAAAAATCAAACAAATCTCCGTGCGTGGCAAAATAAATTTCCGGGTGCAGTGGTAGCAGAAAAATGTACGAATAAGTCGAAGTCTAAACAACCAGAAGCTTACAGAAATGATCAAACAATTGGAAGGTTACATTTCCAGAACCTTCTTATTAGTACGTTCCTCCTTTAATCGCATATAGACATAGAAAATGCTAATAAATATTACGCTAATGCCAATGGGGTTTCATATAAGACGAACAGTCTGATATACGGGAATAATCCAAAAATAGGATATCACGGGGCACTATGAAATAAGAAGTAGGGACATTCAGCAATGCCTTCCTTCAAATTTATGCCACGAATAAAGTAACCAAAGACTGGATATTCTTTTCTACTCTAGGCACAAGTCCGGAAATTTTGAGTGAGAGGGCCAGTCGATTAGATCGACCTCAGTACGCAACTGGTACTTAATTTATCGGCTCCGAAGAGATGAAAGGCAAAGTCGACCTCGGCAGAATTTGAACTCAGAACGTAAAGACAGACGAAATACCGCTAAGCATTTCGTCCGGCGTGCTAACGTTTCTGCCATCTCGGAAGTAGACTGGATATTGTGGGCCCTTAATCTTGAAAAAGGGAGATTTTACACTTAAAAACAGAGGCAGTGTACTTATGATTAGAGAAGCCAAAATTTACAAACATATACTACAGAACCGTATATAGAGAGAGCTTACGACGCCTTACAAATAAACGGAAACGGGATCAGAACGATCGGCCTAAATTTGGAGACCTAATAAAAGTTTGAATAATCGCAAAAGTATCTTCATGCTTTTTGAGGTTTTAAAATTTTGCAACCATGTCCTGCAAGTCAGAACTTATTCCATTTGCCTTTCTGCATTAAATACACCCGCTCCTCCCTAA
>NC_043010.1:39101379-39103879 GCF_006345805.1 Octopus sinensis
TTTGAATAATATGAATAAAAATGGAGTTAACGCAGGTTTAAACAAGTATTTTTACTTTCTACATATGTTTCGAAAATTCCACTGATACTATTCAAATGAATAAAAGGTATAAACAATGCAATCTTCTCTTCGGGAAAGTGAAAAAACGAAACTCGTCAATACGTCATTTTAGCAAAAAATGATTGATTCGTATAGAACGCTATTAATATTGTTTAAAAAAACGTTATGTGATATAACATCATAATTTCGATACCATATGACAAAGGCAAGAAATTCTGTCTTCTCTGCAATTCCGAGCTATTTTTCATTATTTTTTCTAAAAATACTCTAGTAAACACGGTTATAGAACGAGCATACAGATGTAAGCATTGGCAGAAACATACTTTCAGTGCATATAAGTAGTCTCTATATCGTTTTTTAAAACAATATTAATATCGTTTTTTAAAACAATATTAATAGCGTTCTGTCTATCGCTATACGAATCCATCATTTTTTGCTAAAATGTCGTATTGACGAGTTTCGTTTTTTCACTTTCCCGAAGAGAAGATTGCATTGTTTATACCTTTTATTCATTTGAATAGTATCAGTGGAAGTTTCGAAACATATGTAGAAAGTAAAAATACTTGTTTAAACCTGCGTTAACTCCATTTTTTATTCATATATATATATTATATATATATATATATATATATATATATAATCAGATGAATAACCAGAGGTAATGCGGGACGATCATCTCACGCAACTGCATTTAATCGAACAATGCCATTACATCAATTTAAATGCAGAGCAATCCTCAGCTGCACAAAGACAGAGTTTAATTGAATTAAAATAGATGGACACATTAGTATAATTTTGCCTGAAATCTCCAAGAAATTAAGGCGATAGACAATGAACATGCTGCCCTAGTTACAGACTTTGCTTGTCATTATTATATGGGGTCAGTTTTAATTTATAGACTAGTTTTATCAAATCCTTATATATCTAAGGCTGAGTCTGTTAGGCTGAGGGAGTCGACAGAAATCTTAGCGGGTATAGTCATAAAAAATCACGATTTATTTGAAGCAATATCATGAGATTTGGTAATGGAAAACTTAAATCAAGGTGTTAGCTGACAATTAAGGGGGCTGGTCACTAGCAGACCATTGATAATGAAAACAGGGGAAATCTTATCTTGTAGTACTATAGTTAAATATTTTAAGCAGTGCTCCAATATTGTATAAAGCTAAAGTTTAGAGTTATTCAGAGGATTATTAAGAAGAATAATTATAACAAAAGGATAAAATGTTTTATGAATACTTTTGAGTATATATCAAATTTTTCCCACAATAGTGAGAGGAAAAAATATCCAGAAATAATTTAGTATTTATACATATTATAAACTTAAATTCTAATTTATCAGATGGTATCAATGAGTATTAATCAATTGGTATATACAGGTATTAATAAAGGGGTACTAAGGTAAATGAACATGCTAACTATATATAAATTTAATTATAATCTAAGACCAGCAAGCATTTTGTGTATTTCAGAGATTCACATAAAGCAAAGACCCTACGTGGAGATGGTTAAAACGCCTTGTTTAAAGTATATCATGAATAAAAAGCAAAAATAAAACAAAGCAAAAAAAAAACTCACACAAAACAAAGAACTTATGAAGGAACATAACTATCGAAGAAATATATGAATGTGTATGTGGAATTATAAATCCTGTTAGTAAGTCGTTGTTTTCAGAAACATTAGAATGGAGAGAAAAATATGCGATTAGTTATGTCCTGTGTTTAAGTGGCTACGTTGCCGATAAGAGAAATACACGTGAAATACTATGGTCGATGCAATCTGTTGTCCACTACCATTAAAAGATACAGTCTCCTCTCTGTATTAGAAATTTCTTTAATGTACTGTCAAAAGGGGTTGATGGCAGGATCGATATATTTGCAGGTTAATGTAAGTTCCTTGTAGTGTTTGTTAAAACCCGTATATATTCTCATTTGTTGACATCGGCTTTCTTTCAGTCCATTGTTCTAAAGGAACCCTGAAATCCGATCGGAGTTTCCTTCCTGTAATCATGTAGTTTAACTTGGAAAATTACGAAATTGTTAATATATTAAAATCAACGAACTTTAGGTGAGTTAAAATATGTTTGTGACATTTTTATTTTCGCTCTGACAATTGCCGCCAGGTACATCTTCTCTCCATCCAACAAATAACGAAATATGGTTAATTAAGAATTTCTTTGTGGGTGGTATTAACAATGTCAATCTTTAAATTAATTACACAGTTCCATGCAAATCGGCATGTTCGAGTTATTTTTTTTTTCTATTTTTAATTAGTCTAATAGGTGGTATGTGCTGTAGGCCTACAATTGTTCAGAGCTGATGTATCTCGTTGTCCTGCAGAAGAAGAAGAAAGATAAGAAAAAGCGAATAAGCATTAAACCTCCGAGAAAGTGTTTACGCATCTGTCGATATTCATGATAAGAAAAAAGAATTTATGAACC
>NC_043010.1:39108879-39121379 GCF_006345805.1 Octopus sinensis
AAGCAGAAACTGACAACATCTTGTCTTCTCTTATACACAGAGAGTTGGTGGGAACAACGCAGAACCATCGGAAAGTACTTGGTTTTGGCGCAGATCAGTTCACACCGTTTGCAAGCATGATGCGGAGTGAACGAAGATCTGTTGTTAGCAACAGCGTCAAAACAAGAGAAGCAGAGAGAAGAGAGCTTCATTTGATCCGATGTGTTCATCAAGGTCAGATGACGAGATGGGAAGAACATGTTGAGAGGAAGATGAGTTGGGATGAGATGTAGAAGTGGACGACATCTCGGCTGAGTTTCCTGATTCGTTCATCTTATGATGTTTTGCCATCACCTACGAATCTATTAAGATGAAACGTCTTAGAGAATGACATCTGCAAATGTGGAAAGGTCGGTACACTAAAACATATTCTTTCTAACTGTTCATTAGCATTGAACAGGTACACATGGGGGCACACTTGGTCCTAAGGTATCTTCAATGCTATAAAGAATCAAATTCATCTCAACAACGCTGAGGAAAAACCGTTAAAAGTACCATGAAGAGATTTCATTACCTTCGTGCGACCAGGTCAGCGGATACATTTCAAGAAGAAAATCAAGAAACTTCCTGAGAAAAATGAAAAGTGGAACGGCTATTGGGAGGTAAAGCAGATTTACCTGGGTGCCAGGTTTTCTTTCTCATCCCAGTTTCGCAGAAACCAGATATTTTGATGTGGTGTGAAAGAAAGAAAGTTGTAAATATAGTCGAGCTAACGGTTCCTCATGAAGATAATATGGACGCCGCTCGGGCTCGAAAATTGAACCGTTATGAAAGTCTCCTCGAGGAATGTGAAGACGCAGGCTGAAAAGCGGAACATTTTCCTATCGAAGTCGGATGTAGAGGGTTTGTTGGACACAGTGTGAGACGACTGTTGTTATCGCTAGGCTTAACTCATCGTAAAGTCAATACCACCATGACTGATATCCAATCTACAGTGGAGAAGGCTAGCCACTGGATTTGGTTAAAAAGAGACGATGGCTAGAAGTATATTGAGTTCTTCATAACCAGCTGATCTAGCAAGCGGGGCTTCATATCAGTGAGGGGGGCCGGTGCGTATTGATGCCGTCGAGAGGTAGGCCCCGAAACGGCGCGCATTCTCTCCTGATGACCCCATACACTTGCTAACTTCCGGTATACGGAGCTTTTAACTGGTAGCACTTACATGTGGAAGTTGTTTGCAAGACATCATGAAGCTGAGGCACCAGGTCTGTCCAGTATTTTCCGCACAGCTCGAGGTTAAGTGAATGAAAATATATAACTATGTGTGTGCCTTTGGGTATGTACTTGTCCACCCATCATAACCGATTTGACAACCGGTGTTGGTGTGATTATGTCCCGGTGTCCATGTCTTCGTCTAAGAACCTTTTAATGCGGTGCTCCAGCATGGCCGCAGTAAAATGACTAAACAAGTATAAGAATAAAAAAATATGCTTTGTTTAAATTCTCAATCAACAATTTCTGACTTACCTGTTACTGGATATATATACATATATATATATATATATATATATATATATATATATATATATATATATATATATACTAACAATATAGGATGAAGTCCCTTTCTCTACAGAAAATGAATCCATCAGGAAGCGTGGGCAGTATATTTAAAAAAACCGTTACGGTTGAAGTATAAACATCATATAATTAAGGGCTAAAGAATAACCCTCTTTAGAATAACCCTCTTTAGCCCTTAATTATATGATGTATATATATATATATATATACATATATGGTTATAATTATAATGGAACAAGAACGCAAAATATCCAGACAGACGATACGAAGAAAACAAGGACGGCTCCTTCGGAGTTTTCTTTCCTTAGTTGAGTTCCAGATTATCTTTGCAATTTCGGCTGATTATACTCGAGATTGCTATAATCTGGCCAACCCCAAGGAAAAACTAACTATACATTTACACACACACACACATATGTATATATATATATATATATATATATATATATATATATATATATATATATAATATATATATATACATATACTCACGTACATACACATGCAAATATATATCCGAACGGGCTTCTTTGATTTTTTATCTGCCGATTCCTCGCACAAATTTCGGTCGACATACTGTAGAATAGTAAAAGACACGCTCTAGGAATGAACGCGAACCATGTGGCCGCAAAGTAAACTTCTTGACAGACAGCCACACCTATATTTATGTCTATTCACTTCTGTTTCCTACTGTGTCATTAAATATATGCCACATGAGACTTTTCTTGGTATAATATTGGAAAAAAACATTCTGTAGTCACTTGTTTTAGCTTCAGTTTTATTTTGTTGATCATTTGTTACTTATTTTCAAACTCTTCCTAATTGTTGACTTTCTTGAAAACAAAAATTTTCTCTTGCTTATATTATACTGTTGTTGTTTTGTAGCTGTTTGTCTTCGTGTTCACTGTATATGTATTAAACACTTACATAGACTTCTGATACATATTTTATGTTAATTTTCTAGCTGCTCAAAGGCCCAACCTTCTTGTTTTCATTGATTAGTTATTCTCGAAACAGTTTATATTTATATTACATTTCATGTTAGCCTTAATAATTCAATTAGTGTTCATTTGAAAATATCTTATCAATAACTTATTACTCGAAAAAAGAATTAAACATTCAAACTTATTATCTTAATTATATTAACATTTCTGTTATTCTTGAGTAATAATTAGTCAGTAATTTTCCAGCCTTTTCCTTTTGTTTATGCCTAGTAATTTGTCAAGTTAATTAATTCTTAAGTATTTGTAATTTTCTGTTTGATCTAATTCGCTTATTGCTGTTACTCTATGTAAGACTATATTAGTGTTGTTTGATAATTCTTCCATCAAAGCTTGACTGGGTACAACTTTCAAAACTATGTTCCTGTTAAATCCTCTTTTGATTTTGTGTACTGTCTTTTTCAATGTTTCTTGCTGTTTATTATCTGCCGCATACAAGTTGTTGTTATCGATACAATCAATCTGGTTAATTGTCTTTGCAAAGTATTTACATCCGTGTTCTAACTGGTCTAGCATACTATTTAAATGGCCATTGTTAGAAAGAAAAACAAGTTTTCGTAAGGGTGTCCTCGGAAAATTTTTATTCTGAAAAAATATCTACATAAATATATAAATATGTAAACACAACCCCACCATTTACTGACTTATATAGATATATATAGACATATGTATACACACACACACACACACACACACACACACACACAAACACACACACACACACACACACACCACACACACACACACACACACACACACATATATATATATATTGGGTTGTCCGGAAAGTTCGTGCCGATTTTTAAAGGAAAGAAAAAGGTCAATAAATACTTGCCATTTCATTTTTAATCAACCAAATTTGAAACATTTTGTTGTACAATGCATCTCCATCTTTCCTTTAACTTGAGAGTACCTTCTTCTAAGAAATGAGGTGGTTTAATGTCAAAGAATTCATCAAGGTATCTTTTTACGTCATCCAAGGAATTGAACTTTTTACCATTAAGGCTATTCTGCAGAGAACTGAATAAGTGGAAATCCGAAGGAGCAATATCTGGTGAATATAGAGGGTGGTGTAACAATTCCCAGCCGAGTAGCAGCAATTTTTGTCTGGTTCCCAAAGAATCGTGCGTTCTTGCATTATCATTTTCGAAAACAACACCCTTCCTGTTGGCCAATTCTAGACGTTTCTCTTGAATTGCTACTTTTAACTCGTCCAGTTGTGTGTAGTATTTCTGAGATTTAATTGTCTGGGTACTTGGGAGGAGCTCACAGTACAGAGTTCCTTTCCAGTCCCACCAGACGCAAAGCAAGATTTTTTTAGGGTGAAGACCCGCTTTCGGGGTGGCTACGGGAGGCTCATGTCGCTTACTCCAGGATCGCTTTCTCTGAACATTTCGGTAGATAATGCATTTCTCATCACCTCTCACAATTTGCTTTAAAAAAGGCGCATTTACATTCCGTTTATAATACGAATCACAGATGGAAATGTGATCGGAAAGGTTCTTCTCACTCAACTCATGTGGTACCCAAACATCGTAGCGATTTGTGTACCCAAGCTTTACCAGGCGCTCATGAACGACGGATTTTGATAGGTTGATTATTTCTGTCAATTCTTGGGTTGTGCAGTGCGGGTTATTCTCAATTAATGACTTAATTTGGTCATCATTTGTAGTGGATGGTCTGCCTGATCCCTCTTTATCAGTAAGGCTACAATCTCCATCTCGGAACACTGCAAAACACTTCCGTACAGTTCTTTCGGATAAAGGAACATCACCGTAAGCTGCGCATATTTCTTTGTTTGCTTGTGAGGCATTTTTCCCTTTACGGAAAAAGAAAAGCATCAAGTGCCGTAAATGAACTTTCTTATCTTCCATTTTAAAGGGTTACAAAATTAACACAGGTTATAGGAACATAACCCTTCTTCCACGAAAAGATAGCTTAAACTGTGCTCTAAATGGAGGTGCAGTCAAATCCTAGTTTATGCACTCAACCATGTTCTAAAATAAATCGAAAGGTAAGCTACTATAAATCGGCAGGAACTTTCCGGACAACCCAATATATATATATATATATAATATATATATATATATATATATATATATATATATATATATAATATATATATATATAATATACATATATCATGGTTATGAGGTATGTAGTTCGCTTCCAGACCACAAACGTTTCTACATCTATTCATAATGTTGGTTACGGACACCAACTATTATTTAGCATGTTTGCGTGCTTTTGTTAACAATAACGACGTTTGATTTTGTGGATCTGTTTTCTAGGGTCGTGCAACTATTTACCCGTTTCGTAATCGAATCAATCGATATTCGTCATCAAAAAACATGAAATTCTGCTTATAAAAGCAGTATTTTCCCATAATTTTGTTTGAGTGTTCTCGTCCTTCAGGCTAATTTCAATGAATAGTGCGGCATAAGCTGTTGATGGTTGATTAGAAATATCTCCAAGGAAACAGCTGGCGCCTCCGAAGTATATGCCTTTCTTTTGAAGAATTCAATTTGTCTGAGTTTCAACTTTGTGTTTTTGTCATTCCATGGAGGGGTAAAATATTTACCTGGTAAGTAGTTGATTTAATGTCATCCTTTGTGAATAATTTTGGTCATGGCACGAATTGAAAATAAGCATAATAAATAAGATTATTACAGGTTCTATCCCTTTTTCTTTTTTGCTTGGGACATTTTATTGTTTCGTATAATAATGCTTCAATATTGAAAACAATAAAAAAGTGAGTCATCTTCCACCCTCTCCCCCTCTCACTCTCTCTCTCTCTATATATGTGTGTAATTGTGTGTGTGTGTGTGTGCATGAGTGCGTGTGGGAGGTGCAATTATATATGCATATATATATATATATATAATATATATATATATATATATAACGGGAAGCTTTATGAAAATAGACAAAAGACGAAGGCAGGTGGGAAACAAACAAACAATTGTATATATATATATATAAAGGTACTATAAACCCAAAATGACGATACAAAGGATTAACACCAATTTCTCTCCCAAGGACATACCTCTTCACACCTATATATATATATATATATATATATATATATATATACAGATAGATAGATAATCGATAGATAGATAAATAGATAGATAGATAGATAGATAGATAGATAGATAGATTGATAGATAGATCGATTGATAGATAGATAGATAGATAGATAGATAGATAGATAGATAGATAGATAGATAGATAGATAGATCGATAGATAGATAGATAGATAGATAGATAGATAGATAGATAGATAGATAGATAGATAGATAGATAGATAGATAGATAGATAGATAGATAGATATAGATATATATACACGTGCACGCACGCACACACAATAAACACACACACACACATGTGTATATTTACATTATATATCCCTGCCTGTATGTAGGATATGTCGATATTTCTTCCAGAATTCTTCAATTCATGTTTATTCCGTTTATTCCAATTCCGTTTATTCTTTCCAGCATGGCGTCTATTATATCATCTAACCATTCTTGTGATAAAACCTGTTTCCGTTTTGTTAATTGGATTCATGGATTTGTTTTATAGCAATTTTCTTCTTCTTTATATATTCGAAAATATTTGCGCTTCTTCATCTGAAGAATTCTAACCCCTGCTATTTTTTTATTTTGCTTATCTTCCATTAAATTTGTACATATACATACATACATATATACATACATACATACATACATACATACATATATATATATATATATACATATATATATATATATATATATATAGAGAGAGAGAGAGAGAGAGATATGTATGTATATATAAATATATATATAAGAAAAAGAAAATATATATATATATACATATATAACTATATATATATACACATATTCACACACACACACACACATATATATATTATATATATATATAGATAGAGAGAGAGAGAGAGAGATATGTATGTATATATAAATATATATATAAGAAAAAGAAAATATATATATATATACATATATAACTATATATATATACACATATTCACACACACACACACACATATATATATATATATGTTTTGTTTGAATCATTTCATTCTTTTATTTATCATTTTCTTTTTCAAAAAATCTACCTAATCTCCAAGCTTTGGCTTTCATCTCTTCAATTAATCTTTCCTTGTGTTTCTTTTGGTTATTGTTTAGCCATAATGTTAAGTCTTCTATAAATCATTGCTATCTGATTGGCTGATGACTTTTTTTCTTCCAGTATTTATTTCATTTTTGATGGGATTTAACATATTATTATTATTATTATTATTATTATTATTATTATTATTATTATTATTATTATTATTATTATTATATCTTTTCGCTTTCAGTTGATTTACTATTCACGGGGATGTTTCCAGCCGAATCGTTTGTATATTTTATTGATTTCTCAGATATATCTACAGACTCAGCGACGTATCTTTGTTGGTTTAGACCCGTTATTTGTATATATCTGAATAGCGTATTCTTCTCCTTTCTAGATTGTCGACAAAGAAAATCTACTCCAACACAGGTAATTGCAGAGGGCTTTTAACCGAAATTACTTCGAACGAAAGCACGTGTTTTCGGTGCAGAATTCCTGTAGCCACTTTTGATCAAATTGTCACGGATAGTTTGTTTTCTTTCCTCCTGGATGTAACTGAAGTGTACAAAGTCACCGCTGCAATGCAAGCATATATTATGCTTTTATTGATGTTGCGCAGCTCCTTAAGTATTTGCTATCTGTGTAAAGGGTAAGATGTGTCAGCAAATTCGATAATACGGAGTCGCCATTCTGTTTGTGAGATATTTTACATCAAGTACTTGGGAAACTTAAAGTAGTTATTGTTGCTGTCGTTTTAGACTGTTTGTTCCAGGTGAAAATTGATTGAGCATGTATTAGACCAACAACCCTTCAGAACATACACCGGTGCAGGCATAGTTACGGCGTTAGGAAGCTCGTTTTGCAGCTACATGATTTCAAGTTCAGTCCTACTGCGTTGCAACTTGGGCAATCGTCTTCTACTATAATTCCGGGCCGTCCAATGCCTTGTCGCTATTTGACAGATAAAAACTGTGTGGAAGGCCATCATATCTTTCTGTCTCTATATACATTTGTGTTTGTGTTTGTTTTCATCACCGTTTGACCACCAGGTTTGTCAAAATAGACAGATGAATATGCACCTGACTTTAAATATAATGACTGGGATCGATTGTTTTGACTAAGCACTTCAAGGCAGGTGATGATGAGCATGACTGCAGTCCAGTGACTAAGAGAAGTAAAAGATAAAAACAAAAATCAACATTGACCAATGTACCTTCCTTTGTCTTAAGACATTAGGATACGAGACGTTTAGTTCCAATTTGTATTAGGCCAATTTCTGTCACATGCAGCTATCGTATTTGTGTATTTTAGGAAGGCCAAAAAACACCGTGCTATAGAAAGCCGTTTTTGTCCTGATTTTCTTCTGACAACCTGTACATAACTGTACCTTCCATTTTTTGTTTTGTACTGCTTAAAGGCACGTTTCTTTCCTGTGAAGGTTACTGTTTAAACCATACTTATGTTCTCCAAGTCAAGAGCCTTATCATTACTGGCACTTTAAGCTCTTCGGTTGCATATTTGTGTGCATAAAATCGTTTTTCTTTGGAATAGAGAAAAAGTCTATCTTTATTTCTTCTTTTGCTTGGAATTTTCTCTTAATAACTGATGAGATGCCAGAGCAGTTTTCAGCCTCAGTATCCGAAACTCCGAGACTTATTATGACAACAAACTGTCACATATTCTATTCATAGTTAGATTCCTCTATTTTACATAATATCGAGGTCTCATTCATTCTTTTGTTATATTATTATTATTAATAATCTATATATATTTATATATAAATGACGCATATAGACGTATAGAATAAAGTGTAAGGGTAAAGACCCCCATGGATCAGGAATGGCCATAGGATTGTAAGATTGTAACTAGAAAGTAACTCTCTGAGGCACAAGTCCTGGCAGGCAGTCGCCCATGCATGCCATTCTGTCCTCTCCACGCCACCGATGTTGTCCAAGAGAAAGGCAGAGGCCAATATACTAGTGACGTCGTCACTCAACCGATGAGTAAATTGAAGCAACGCACAATGAGTGCCTTCCTCAAGAACAAAACACACAGCCCGGTCGGGGAATCCAACTTACAACCACATAATTGTAAGCCCAATGCTCGAAGCACTGAGCTATGCATATGCATTTATATATGTGCGTGTATATATATATATATATATATATATATATATATGCATATATATATATATGTATAAATATATGTATATATGTATATGTATATATATATATATATATATGGGCGTGGTTATGGGTATGTGTTTGTATACATATATATATATAAATTTATATATATATATATATATATATATATATATATATATATATATATATATATATATATATATATGGGCGTGGTTATGGGTATGTGTTTGTATGTATGTGTCCCACAAGCGTGCGTGTATGTTTTTGCGGCTATTTATGAGACCTAGAGCAAGTTTATCAAAGGAAATTACAGACAAACATATAAACAAACGGAGAAGTGAGACTGCGAGAATCTTAATTAAAATACATAAAAATAGGTTTTATTCAATTCATGCAAGATATCAAAACAAAACAAAAAACAAAAAACAAATAACAATGAAATACAGAAGGAAAAATATACAATAGTGAGAAGGAATAATTTCCATAAAGAACTGTTTAGCAATAGGAAATAAGCTGGGAATAATTTAACAAGAATATTTTTTTTAATGCTACCTATAAAAGACAATTTCTATTGCATCGAAATTTTATTGCAGACTATCAAAACAGTTACATAATTTAATTATTTATTTTTCAAATATCGGGTAATATTGTGAAGCAGTTATTTTGGCGTTCAGTTGTTATATGTTTTCTTTTTTTTTAAAAAAAACTTTTCTTTACAACTCTTATATCAACATGTCAACATTGTGATAAAAAACGAAATTAATCCTTCATCAAGATTTTTCACATAAACTCAAGGATTTCACTACAATTAAATAAATAACTTGCAATATTGTCTGTCTGTCTGTTCCTCTCTCTCTCTCTTCGTATATATATATATATATACATATATATATATATATATATAATCTATAGTATATATATGCGTATATAAATATATAAAAAAATTGTGTATAATATATATATATGTGTGTGTGTATGTGTATGTGCGCGCGTACTTATTCTTGTATGTATCCTTCTCATGTACAATAAATTTATAATGCGCGCTTTTAGGAGCATAATTGTTCGTTTTAATGGAAGGTCTGCTATTTAATTGACAATGAAATAATGTTATATGGCATTCATAACTTAAAACCTCCAGAGAACTGATAGACATATTTACCAATTCTTCAAATTTCATTTGCTCTCAAGTTTGTTAATTGCATGGACATACTTTGTAACTGAATTCTGTAATTGAGATATATATTGTAAAATAAAACACAGGGTCGCTAACAGGTCGTCATTCGGATCATAAAGTTTCTGATTGAGGGTCATGACGTAAGCCACTCTTAAAAAAGGATTGCTTATCGCTCGAATGGTTTTGATCGTATGCCAACTTTTTAGAGCTAACGAAATTATACACAACAACAACAATAACAGCAATCTGTATTAAGGATGTAATAAAATGAAGTTATTTTCCAGTTTTGAAGAGAGATCGGTTGGTGGATTCGCCTCAGCGGGAACTTATTAATTTTTCATTATTTTGAGCTTTGGTTTTAAAGACAGTTGCAATTTTCGCCGTTATTGCCGTTTTTCTTCACGTTATCATGATTGAACACACCTATAATCAAATATATTGCATCAATTACCATCTCGTCTTTTTTCCTTTCAATCACAGTAAATCAATATCTACATCTAAACGCGCCTGGGATAAAGATTGATCATATATCAGCATTTGATATTTTCCATTCCAGAAGAAAAAAAAAAACAAGAGAACACTTTCTTTTTTTTCTTCATATCATAATAGCAGCTAAACAAACGATAATATACCTCACCTCTCAACTCTACCAATGTTAACTAAAGGAAATAAGGAAAGAGGTCCGTCGATACAGCGTAACTCTACAGGGGAACTCAAAATGTAAAAACATGGAAGAAACAATCTAAAGTATTTTATCCAATGAAGTAACGATTTTGTCAATCCCTCGACTTTGATTCAACATCTTGGCCATCTCTTTCCAATAGGTCAGGAGTCGACGAACTGTGGTAAATTACCCCGAGTGGGGTAAAAATGAAATTATTGGGGGTAGGAGGATTCATTAGACATAAGTAAAATTATGTGAAAAAAAACGTGTTCCCTGTTATCTATGGTTTCCTTTGTTTCGAATCAAGGGGGTAACTTGTACGAGCGCACACATACCGAGAGATATACACATTATGAACGCGTAAGGCTTTCACTCACATACGCACATATGTGCGTTCGTGCACACATCTGTACAAGCTAGTATGCATCCCGGCGAACCTTTTACAGACATACCAGCAACCATGCATTTCAAACCGACTGCGTCTGCTAATCATTTGTTAGCAACGGAGTAACGTTGCGGCCAAGTCTAGAAACCCAAACGTTGAGTATATAAACGGTATATTTTAAGGCAGACAGTCCTTTCGGTTTTTCGCCAACTCAGTTACGTGCAAGTTTCTATCATATTTTGTATTAAAACCTCTAACCTCTAAGTGCTTGGTGACATATTTAAAGTTCGCATTTTTAATATCTCCTGATGTCTGTTGAGACTAAGTAATGATTTTAAATTCAATTGAAAGCTTTCATATGTTTCTGCCAATTTTTGTATCCTATACATTTATTTAGTTGTGTGAACATAGATTAACATTTATATTCGGAGTGATGGAGCCGATCTTGTTGACAGCGATCAGTCTTTCTAGCAATCTCCATTATTTTTTGTTATCCTGTTACAGGTGTAGACAAAAATATTTGGCTTTTACTGCAGAATAAAACTAGCTTCCGACAAAGTATACGCTATCTTGGCACTGTTTGAAGCACGACATTAGTTATGCAGATGAATAATTGATAACTTATTTCTGCTAGACCACCTATTTCAGTTATTTTCAAACTCTAATCTGTGGAAATTTCCTCGATGCAATGGTTCCCAGGATGAGGAGTAAATTATTTTCAAACTGCTGAATTGCAAATAGGCGTAACTTAACATGTATTCACAATGGCAGTCAATTAAACATGCATAATAAAAAGAAACACCGGATCTTTTCGGTTTGAACGGCAGTTTTTTCTAGCGTTGTCATATGAAATAGTCACCCATAATTACGACCCTAGTATCGATCTATTGCATTTCAATCTGTTTTAAGATTGGGGTTAGTCAGGGTTAGGGGTGGAGAGAAGGGTATCTTTTGTTTCTTCACAAATATAAATAAACCCAATCTGTTTCTTAAACGAGGGACATATTCATACGGCACAGAATGTTGTTTACCTCAATGGACGTCATTGATTGGTTGAAATTGAAGAAGTTGAAGAAAAAACAACAAATATCTTAGAAACTATAGAATTTTCTCAATAAAGCCAAGATAAAAAGATGTTTTATAAACACATTATACCAGTATACGAAGTTTAACATTTTTTAGTTAACTAGAAATTATGTTAAAAACTGCCGTTCAAACTGAAAAGATCCCAAAAACTTTCTTCCTTACATTTTATTGATGCAAACTGAAAGAAAAAATATTTCTTTACACACGGTTAGCATTCTTATTTTATATAATGTCAAAGTGTATTGATATTGCTGCACGTTATTATATCATATTTGGTCTAGCCCCGTGTCAATCTTGAGCACACAGACTTATATAGAGTACACGTTCATTCATTCTTTAACAAGAATATTGTTGACAGAC
>NC_043010.1:39128879-39136379 GCF_006345805.1 Octopus sinensis
TTCCAGTTGATCCGATCTACGGAACGGTCTGCTCGTGAAATTAACGTGTGTCTGAGTACTCCGCAAACACGTGTAACCTTAAAGTAGTTCTCGGAGAGATTCAACGTCATACAGTGTGTGATAAGGCTGAAAATACATGTAAATACATGTACAACAGAAACAAGAAGAAAGAGTGAAAGTTAATGGTGAAAAAGTACAGCAGGGTTCGCCACCACACCCTGTCGGAGCCTCGTGGAGTTTTTAGGTGTTTTCGTTCAATAAACACTCACAACGCCTGGTCTGGGAATAGAACCCGCTATCCCAGGGCCGGAAATCCGCTGCCTTAATCACCGGGTCATTGCGCCTCCACTGTATTATGTATACTCATACACAGAAACATATATACGACTGTGAAATTCTGTAGGTGTACGGAAGTAAATGAGTATATGTCAATGCTAAGTACATTGGTATATATCAACGTTATATCAGTAACATTATGTAACCCCTTTCTTTTACAGATTTTACAACGAATCTTTGTTCCTCTGTCTTGTTTGTAGCTGTGGATATCGTCGGAATTTAAATGTCAGGCGCAGAGAACCAAAGGAAAGTCTATAATCCAGTTTATTCAGCTGACCTAATATGTTTCAATGATGTCTGATGAAACACTATGGCGTTCATCAATTATCTTTAAAAATTCTACAATTTATTGTATCAATTAAATTTGATAATTATCAATGAACTTCTTTGCAGCGAACGGATCCCAAGTAGAAGTATTCAACTGTTTTTAATAAACTTTGTTTGTCTGCCAATATTTTCCATTAAACTCTGCAAAGTTTTTCTTATATTTCATTTCTTTTGAATTTGTCAAATCGGAAAAGTAATTTATGACCATTCTGTATACTGCTACACACACACGCACACACACATGTGTGTATGTGTGCGCATGCTTGTGTTTGTGTATGTACGTCTATGTGTATCTTCTTTGTCCATAACTCTTCTCCCGCTCTTAGGTTTCTACACATGCATTCACACACACACACACTCACGAAATTCACTGAGTACTTCCAACAGGTTAGACCTTCACACGTTTCTCCTTTGGCCATTACCATAAGACTTTCAGTAGATGAAATGTCAAATGACGTCCCCATAAAGGAACAAACGTACGTCATTGGATTTCAATGATAAACACTTGTAAAATATGAATAAGATTATAGGCGTAGGAGTGGCTGAGTAGCAAGTAGCTTGCATACAAACCACATGGTTCCGGATTCAATCCCACTGCGTAGCAACTTGGGCAAGTGTCTTCTACTATAACCTCGGGCCGACCAAAGCCTTGTGAGTAGATTTGGTAGACGGAAACTGAAAGAAGCTCGTCGTATATGTGTGTGTGTGTTTGTGTGTCTGTGTTTGCCCCCACGCACCCAACATCGCTTGACAACAGATGCTGGTGTGTTTACGTCCCCGTAACAAGCGGTTCGGCAGAAGAGGCCGATAGAATAAGTACTAGCCTTACAAAAACTAAGTCCTGGGATCGAGCTTCTCGACTAAAGGCAGTGCTCCAGCATGGCCACAGTCAAATGACTGAAACAGGTAAAAGAGTAAAAGACTAAGATTCTGAGAATCTAACTTATTAAAACTAGTGACAGGCGTCCCTCTTCTAAAATGACAATTATCTCCCTCTTCTAGTCATTTTACTGTGCGCCCTGACATTTACGAAAGGTAAACCTGTGTATCTACGCTCAGACTGATTCTCATTCCATGTGCTACATGGACCCCGAAAGCTGCTACTACCTCGGGTCAAAGTACATCTCGGAACAAACAATGGTTATTAAGACGTGGCTCCGTCCTCTTCAAGACCCCGGAATTCTCGAAGCAGAGACCCGCTACAGCATGGAGTTTAGCGTTATACCCGGAACATTATAGATGTATTTGTGTGTGTATGCATACATGCAAATATACAATAATATTATATCATATCATATTATGCATATATGTATACATATATATATATATATTATATATATATATATAATATATATATAGAGAGAGAGAGAGAGAGAGAGAGAGGAGAGAGAGAGAGAGAAAGAGAGAGAGAGTGAGAGGGATGAGAGAGAGTGAAGAGAGAGGTAAAGATATATAAATATATAAAGACATACATATATATTTATATATTGATATATATATATATATATAATATATATATATATACACATATATTTAAATATATATATATATAAACACGCATACACACACACACCTTCTCTCTCTCTTCTGTGACCTTCTGTCGCACATAGATGTACATATATAGAAACAGAATGACCTGCTTCAAATTGTTATTGAGAAGCCGAGTAAATGTTTATGACAAATTATCCATAATAAAACTTAATTATGTTACTTATCTTTACAGTTTCTAACAGAAAACGATTTAGTCTAACTCGAAACTAGAAATTATATATGATTTCCATAAATAAATAAATGTTATACATGCATGCATCCATGCATCCATGGATACATACATACATATAAAATATATACATGTATATATGTATAGATATATGTAATTATATATAATATATATATATATATACATATATATATATATATGTATATATATATATATATATATATATATATATATATATATATAATATATATATATATATATATATATATATATATATATAATATATATATATATATATATATATATATATATATAGTTAATCCAAACAAGAAAGCACAAAAAAACACAACAACGCGAGGACGTGGAACAAATATAGTATTATTGGACGCTCAGGAAAGAAGGAAAGAAGGAGGGTTTAACGTTTCATAATTGATTTCGTTTAGCTGGCGATAAACATTGTATCTATACATATACGTATAACCCTCGATATTTGCGTCATGAAATAATTGCCATGTTTCTCAACGATTGTTTTCTAAAATGTGAACACATACACAATGCCAAATCACATTAATGTATGCATGACAAAAGAAAAATCCGTATCTGCGTTCTCTGAGGAGCAAATCATAAAGAAGAGATGGTGAAACGTTGTGTTTTAATGGAGTGTTAAGCTGACTTAATCTAAATCTGCCTCTCACTAATACAGTGTGGTCCAAACGTTACGAAAGAGTTTGAATGTCTAAATTTACAATACTTATAGAAAATAAATTTACACTAAATACGAAAAATCACGCCTTGCAAATGGCGTCCAGTTCCTGCTTCGCTCGAATGTGCCGCCCTTTATATGGCGTGTTCCATGACATCCTTTACTCTTTCGCGTTTCATTGCTCTGACTTTGGCTCAAATATTGTTTAAGATTAACATAAAAGTTTCCCTTGAGATAGCTCTATGGATGCAGTCATGTGCCGTCAGAACCGGAGAATGCAGTGGCCTGCATTTCTTGCATCCGCGGGAAATTATTGCTCCTTCAAATATATGACGAAACAGTTGAATTTTGTTCCTGGCTTTGTAAGTATAGCTCTGTCCTGTTGAAGCCACGTGTCAGGTTTATCCCGAACCGTTGGAAGTAAGAAAGTTTCAATCATTGACTGATATTCATCTCTTGTAACAGCGACGCTTCTGCCGTCATTCCACACAACAGGCCATAAACTTAAAGGGACGCAATTCCCTTTATTAAGTCGCACTAGGATTTTCCATTTTTTTCCTTTTTGTTACCGACGCCATTCAAATGAAAATGTGTTTCATCTGACATTATCACCTTTCGGATGAATTCGAAGTCTTTTCTTGTTAATTCTTGAAGAAATTAAAAAAAAAAAGAATAATTCGCAAGAAAAAGGTGGGAGTGGCGGAGGAAGTCTTTCCGAAAATAGTAGCTGAAAAACAGGAAAAAAAGCATAAAATCAGTAGAAACGCACGAACAATTAGTCTGGTGTCATGAAGTAAAGGTGCTTCAGATGCACTCGATTATTCATACGAATATGTCATAAATAACAGAGACAAACGAAATATACACCGCCGGAAGTTGTTATTGACAAACAACAGCAGTAATTATATTCAGCTAAATACGCGTCATTGATTGGTTGAAATTACCGAAATACCACAACTTTAACACGAAATAACTTCGAAAATAGAAGCAACGCTAAGAGTAAAAAATGTTCTATATGACACATTCTACCAGTATAGGAATTTTCAAAGTGTCTAGTTAAAGAAAATTAATTAATCGCGTTGTCCATGAAAAGGAAAAAATCCGAAAATTATTCATATTTGCAAAATATGTGAGTACCGTGAGCTATAAAACATAATATTTTGGTATATACGTGTGTGTATAGAAATATATAAAATATAAATATATTTATATTTATAGGCGCAGGAGTGGCTGTGTGGTAAGTAGCTTGTTTACCAACCACATGGTTCCGGGTTCAGTCCCACTGCGTGGCACCTTGGGCAAGTGTCTTCTACTATAGCCTCGGGCCGACCAGAGCCTTGTGAGTGGATTTGGTAGACGGAAACTGAAAGAAGCTCGTCGTATATATATATATATATATATATATATATATATGCGTGTGTGTGTTTGTGTATCTGTGTTTGTCCCCCCTAGCATTGCTTGACAACCGATGCTGGTTTGTTTATGTCCCCGTTACTTAGCGGTTCGGCAAAAGAGACCGATAGAATAAGTACTGGGCTTACAAAAGAATAAGTCCCGGGGACGAGTTGCTCGATTAAAGGCGGTGCTCCAGCAAGTAAAAGAGTATATATATATATATATATATATGTGTGTGTGTGTGTATATATATATATGTGTGTGTGTGTGTGTGTGTGTGTGTGCTTATATATGCATACACACATATTTGTGTATATGTGTGTATGGATGTATTTCTATATTTTATGTAAGGTAACTGAGGAGAAAAAGTTTCTTAGGGATGGAGTTTCAGGTATCATAGGGAAAGGTGAAAGTTTAAATTACCTCATCATCAGTGTTTTTCAAAGAGATTTTAGAAGAAATTGGATGGTAATTTTATTTGTTGTCGTTATCCATAATACATTTGTTTCACTAAATTCGGCCTGGTGTTCTTCATCGAGAAATACTGACATTTCAGATCAAATAGAATTGTTATTAATTAGATGTAACTTGAAGGTGAAAAAAAAAAACGAAATACAGAAATCAGTGGTTTACCGCTGTAGAGTGACATAGACCATAGCAGATATTTTTGATGTTGTTCACAACGACACTCATACAACACTCATGAAGCTGAGGGCGGAATTAAAGAAGCTATGTATTCGAGTATATATGTATATAGCTTGTACATCTTCTATACATGTGTCTGTATATATTTATGTGAGTGTATATAGATACACACGCATATTATATATATATATATATTATATATATATATATATATATATAGATATATATTATATATATATATTATATAGTATGTATATATATATATATATATATACATAATATATATGTATGTGTATAATGTGTATATAGGGACTAGTGTGATGTGTGTGCATATGTGTGTGTGGATATGTGTGTGTATGCGTGTATGTGAGTATGTGTGTGTATGTGTATATATATTTTTCTGTGCGTATATGTATGTGAGGTCGTGTGTGTATATATACATGTGTGTATACGTGTATGCATGTGAGTGTGTGTGTGTATACATATATGTGTATGTGTAGATATGTATATGCATGTGTATTTGTATGTGTATATATATGTATATATATGTGTGTGTATGTATGTGTGTATGTATGTGTATATATGTTTGCATGTGTGTGTATGTATGTATACATGTGTGCATAGGTATAAGTGAGAACCTCCTTATTTACCTAAAACTGTATCCCCCCTTTTTTTATATATAGGTTTTTTTTTTTTTATATATAGGTTTTTTTATTTTATTTTTTTATTTTTTATTTTTTTAATTTTTTTATTTATTCTTCTATCTAATTTAACACTGACTCCTTGACCACTCCCCCAAGTATGATATTTTGTGCTATGCCTACCCCCAAAAAAGTCCCCCACCACACCCCGTTAAACCTGCCTAAATGTATAAATGCCAATACAATTCTTGTTAACTAGCTTCCTGAAGATTTCTCTTGAATGAAACAGTTCTAGTCCTGTAGAAGCTCCTTCTATATAATAAATAGATATATATATATATATTTGAGCGTGTGTATTGACGTTATACAAATGTATCTATGTGTCTAAAGTCTAGCTTAATATTACAGTTTAATATTATAGCTGCTATCGAAATAATTATATGAGGCGATCATGAATAGAGATATAAGAAAGAAGGTTATACATCTTATCATCATCACAGTTATATTATGGAAGTCAAAGCAAAAGAATATGTTGCTAATAATTAACATCCTATCATGGACACATCGCAGTAATAAGTGGTGTTTTTACGACTAGAAGACTCTATTACTTATGGATATATTACAGAGAAGGGCGGGCTATTGTTGTTTCACCCCAAGTTACCCCTAGTTAGGTGGACATATCAAGTGCCCATGTATTTTTTGTTGCTTTATGGATTTTGTAAATGCACTGCAGTTTAGTGACTACGAAGCGAACAGGTCAGCGAAGCATGTGTATGTGGTCTTTTCATCTACTATATATGTCCCACAAACAAGACGCTCCAGTCTTAAATAGGAAATGATATGTTGTTTCATCTATTCCCACATACCTATTAATATTGACCGGCTGATCACGGTATTAATCTCTTTGATATCCACGACAGTCAGAAATATCATTAAAGTGCAGGAAACCTTGGTCATTGTCTACCTCTTTCGCCGATAGACTAGCCTCAATAAGTAATAATTATTTAACTGGCAAAAAGGCGGTGGATTAACTGAATGCTTCTGTCAGATTTTGTAATTATTTTCTAAATCCCTCAATACATTATTAATCAAAGCCTTCGGCTGTTCGATAATAGATATTGATTCAAGTCCTTTTATGCGTTCCCACAATAAACTACTTATCATGGTAATGTAATTTCAAGACGTCTTTTACATTAAGAAACTCTATTCAACTTCATATTTGAACCATTGGTCAAATAAACAAGGCATTAAATCACGCGAATTGTAAATGCGTAAAATATTTTTTTTAAATGTCATACAATAAGAAGGAATGTTATACGGCATTCATTCATATTCTATTACACTTTGCTTTTCGCCTGTGAAGCGTTTCATGTTCACTTAATGGTCGACGTTGCATTTCATGTATCTGTATTCAAAATAAAACTAAAATGCTAATTAAAACCTGGGATCTATACAATGGCATTCCGTTCAGCTCTACGTCCTGAGTTCAAATTCCGTTGAGGGTGACATTGACTTTCATCCTTTTGGGACTCGATAAAATAAGTAACTGTCGATTCTTTTTTCTTCTTTTTTTCTACGCCCTTTTCAAGCCTAGCCAGGCTCATGGTTCCGGTTTCCCGGTTTCTATGGCTTATGTGTTCACCCACCCCCAGCTGGACGGGTCGCCAGTCCATCGCAGCCTTACTCAAGAAACAGGAAGAGTGAGAGAAAGTTGGGGCGAAAGAGTACAATAG